>NW_028258300.1:458603-611471 GCF_053883595.1 Heterocephalus glaber
AGGCTGGGCACTGGAAGGCATGGGATCCCAAGACACTTGCCACACCAGGAAGCACTGTTGTACACAAGGTAACGTGCTGGCATAACAGGAGGCGTGGGGAAGGGATAAGCCGGGAAGGAGCTCTGAATGGGATTGAGAACGATGAGTAGGAGCTTTCCAGGCTGAGAACCACATCCAGAGGAACCAGAACAAGCCAAGGCGCAGATGATTTGCAGAACCAACTCTGTGAGTTGAGGAGCTGAGGAAGCTTTGTGGCAGGGAGAAATAAAGCAGGCATCCAGTACTGCTGTTCACTCACTGGGTAACACTGGGCTATGACACCCTCTCCCTGGGCTCCTGCATACCCACCTACTAGATATGAAAACTGACAGAGCCCCAGGAGGGGTCATTAACATGGATACTTCTGGATAACAACTTGCAGGCTGCTTTTGCCCAAAACTGTCCCTTCCCCACCCTGGAATGAGGCAAAGCTCAGGCCCCATTTCCAAAGAGGGTGGACCTGGACTCGAGAGCTACTTGGACCAGCTTAGCTTCTCTGAGCCATTACAGCAGGATTCTCCAGGGCAGTGGTTTTAAAACATGTTCCATTCTGCAGCTTCTTAATTTGTTCAGGAACTCCAGCCTCCAGAAAGGAAGCTTGTTTTCAGGTGACTTCTTTTACAATAGGTGAAATGTCTCACTCTCAACCTGCCAGCTGCTCTCTTCTCTAAGAACAAAAGACCCATCGAGTCATGCTCATGGAGTTCTTAAGGTGACCAGGTGCTGGCTTCTTGGAGGAAATGGCTCCCTGAAAATACTCATCAGTTTCCCTGCTGATGGCTCCTGGAGATCAGGCTGGGTGTGCTTCTCTTCTGAGACCGCAGGGCACAGCCAAGGACACAGAGCAAGTGTCCAAGGCAGCGTGCTGAATGAGCTTCAGGTCTGGGTATTCTCTCAATACTTGCAAACAGAATGATTCTCTGCTGGGAGGTGGAGCACAGCTGTGGCCAGGAAAGTCCCTGGAGTTAAGGTGAGACATAGGTTCAAATCTGACCCAAAGCATCCTTGGGGCCTGGCCCTGGCCCTGAATTGGACTGGCCTTTCTCTATCTGTAAAATGGAACAGCAGTCTTAGTCTCCTGGAATGTGCTAAGTTCTGAGACCTTGTATATGGAAGCCATACACAGAGAGAAAAGCATCCGAGTGTTTCAAAAATGTTCTCATTTCCTTTGACCAACTTGGACAAGGTTATGCAGCCAGGCCTCTGAGCCTCAGCACCTGGCTCCCTTTCTTCCACCATCCAGCAATAAAAACTCAGGATTCATCTTGCAGGGATGCCAGAAGAACATCTTCTCCACCTCTGGATCCACATTCTCACCACAAGGCCTGGCCCTGGGTGAGGTGAGTGTTACAGGGAAAGACTCCTTCCTTATAGGAGGGCTGCTTTCCCAGTCCTAACCTCCCCCAACTCTGGTCTTCACCTTGCCCACTGATGCCCACTTGCTGTGGAATGTTGGCTCCCTAACCACCCTCTCTGGTTTGTCTTCCCAATCTTCCATTTGTACACAACAGGACTGCCAGACCCACCTGCTCACACTTTCCAGCTCCCAGAGAATCCTACCCTAGAATGAGGCTCAGATGAGTTGGGGGTGTTGGCCTCTAAACATGCCCTAGCCCTTGGGACTGGTCTCAGGCCATAGGCAGCGGGGAGCTGATGCCCAAACTACACCCAATGAGACAGGAGACAGGAGGAGCACAGAGGGAACTCTGCTCTGCTAAAGGCAGAGTTAGGCAAAGTCGATGGGTAGAAGGCAGCATGATCCATGGGATGCTGAGCTGGGTGACACAGACAAGTGTTCCATCTGTGAACATCAGAAACAGTTTCTTCTTCTGTAAAATGGGCATGCTGATTCATGATTGGAGATGACACATCTCTGAATGTATTAATTTCCTTCTCCCTCAGACTCCCAATGTGATATGATCCCAGACCCCAGGCCAGCCTCTTTCACCTCTCAGCTCAGCTGGGCAGTTCCACTGATCTGGTAGTGTTGGGGATTATATCTAGATGTTTTCCCAAAGCTCATACATAGGTGAGGCTTTGGGATGTGGGTGGATCATGGGTGCATGATAATAGATTGTGGGTGTGTTAACTGAATTAGTCTGATGATTGGTTTAGCATAATTCCCGGTGTGGATAATGGGAAGGCCCACCCTGGGTGTGGGTGGTACCAACCAATAGGCTTGCAGCTTGAATGGAATAAAAAGGAAAAGGGAGGCTTACTGCTTTCAGCCTTCTGCCTGCCATGCCATGGACTGTTTCTCCTCTGCCATGCTGCCCTACCTTGGAACCAGCCTACTATGGACTGAAACCTCTACAAACTGTGAGCTGAAATAAACCTTTCTTCCTTTAACTTGCTGATGTTAGGTATTTTGTCCCAGCCATGACTCAGTAACTAAGACAGGCTGGTATTGATCTCTGCCCCCCTGGCAAACTGTGTGTTCTTTCAAAGTGATTTGGCTTCTCTGGGCCTTGGAGTCTTGAGTAGTTTTTCTGTGAAGATGGTATGAGGAATGGCTAGCATGGAACCAGGCAAAAGGGATCTCTGAATCTCAGCAATCAGCAGCTCTCTCTACCACCTCACCCCACCAAGCCTAAGCATTCAGGGTTTCATTTCTTGGAGCAGTAGGGGTGGGGTTAAAAGGTTGGAGCAAAGTGAAAAGGGGAAGCCAGAAGCCCAGGACTGTGTGGCTAGGAGAAGTCTGGCCCAGGCTAGGCAGTGGTCAAGGCTCTCCCAGGAGGTCCAACCAGGTGGTTGGTGTCCTGAGTGCCTTGGTTAGTCGAGGCCAATCAATAAGGCTCAGCTTCTGCCCAGGTGCTTGAAGGTCCCTGGGACAGACTGGCAAATGCTGGAGAGGGAATAAGGGGTGAAGAGCCGCAGCCAGGGCAGCCCAGCCACTGAAGAACCTGGGCAGGACAGACTCTACTCTGGACTCCTATTGCTTTCTGGCACTAGAGCCTCCTCTTGGTGCCACTGGCCCAGCTGCCCCCATGCCAGTGCCAGGAGCTCAATACAGACACTATGTAGCTCGGAGCAGCCCCCTGCAGTGACTAAGAGATGCAATGGACCAGGGCTTCCTGGTGGCAAGGGCAGTGAATGCCCCCATGGGAGCACCTGTGTGCTGCCCTGTCCTCCTCACTCACAGCCAACCCTGCTGGATCCAGCCAACTTCAAGTTCAGGCTCCACCCCTAGTGGCTCATTTGAGCCTGTTTCTTTATTAGTTAAAAGCTCTAAGCACTCTCCTAACTCCTAGGGCCACTGTACTCATTGTCTGAGATGATTGATATGAAAGGGTGTGGTAAAGGAAGCAGAGAATTACGAAGCATGTTCAATGCATCATTACATCCCTAAAAGCCAAGCACAGTAAATCCTCAACTTACTGTGATATTTTTGCCCCATTTTACAACGAGTATGCTATGGTTCAGAGAGGGTGGGTCACCTGCCTGAGGTCCCACAGCTGACAGAGCCAGGCTGGGACCTAGGGTTGTGGAAATCCAGACATGTACTTTTCACCTCTGCCCACACTTTCCATGTGAGGTCACAGCTTTGGTTAAACTCTTCCCCAAAGTTAAGTATCCTTCTTGTTATTATCGTTATTTTGTAAGACACAAGTCACAAAAGGGACTATTCTGAGAAGTTACCTCTCTTCTGCCCTGTGAGCTTCTGCAGTCTCAGACACTCAGGATTCTGATGTCTGAGGGAATCAACCCAAGAAAGCATGAAACTAATCTTTTCAACGTTAATGTCTCCTAGGCGTCGCATCAGTATTTGGGTTGGACGTAACCTTGTTATCATAATGCAGAGGAAGCCCCAAATTTAATAAGGCTAAAACAACTCGAGCAACGTAAGAAACATAACAGGATATTGCAAAGAGATTAGGAGTTTCCTCTGGACTGCGAAGGGGGCAGGTGGGGGACAGGCAACGAGGTTTACGCTGGGGGCCAGTGAGTCCTCGATCCAGCCTGGCCTCAGGACAGAGAGGCTAGGGCAGAGCTGATGGCCCCAGAGAGCGGAGTCCACAGACTAAATGTGAACCAGCTGGTAGGACAGCGTTAGAGTTGGATGGGGAGAAGGGAGCTTACCTCATGAAAGGGCTGTGGAAACGGCTGCTGGGAAGATAATAAAAGGATTAACTGCTCTTTTAGTGGGCCATTTACTCTTCAATCAAAATGTCTCATCTATTTCCTGTTCTCCACAGGCTCCAGGCCCAAAATTCCTTTGTCTATTACAGCACATGGTAGCAGAGGCTTGTCATGAGAAATTAATAATTTTACAGGGAAGGGAGGTTGTATTTATCTGGATGCGGGCTGGGGCCTGCCTGGTCCCGCGGGTTACCCACTGCACCAGCACTCTGCCCTCCCACAGCAGCAGGAAGACTAGGCAAGGAGATCGCCACTGCTACCAGCTGCAGACAGTGGCACCTAGCAGGGCTGGCCCACAGGCCCCAGAGAACCCCCAGTTTGACAGAGCAACACCAACAAGAACTTCTAAGTTTAGAAAAATGTGGGTTCAAATCCCACTCCAACCGTAACTATGAGTGTTACTTTGGGCAAGTTATTATTACTATTGTGATTCTTAGTCTTTACCATTGTTGTTGTCATTATTATTATCTCTAACTAGCTGTGTGATTGGGACCACTTATATAGTTAGTCCCTTTGAGCCTTAGTTTCCTCATATAGAAAACATGGGTTAATAATATCTACTCAAGAGGCCGGGGATTTAGCTTAGTGGTTTCATCACCTGCCCCACAAGCGCAAGGACCCGAGTTCCATCCCCAGTACCAAATAAATAAATAAATAAATAAATAAATAAATAAAAATAATAATAATATCTACTCAAGAGCTGTGCTTGAAGACCAAATGGACCTACCACCTAGAACAGCACCAGGCACAGTCTGCACTAAGCAGCTGCTTGTGAGTACTGTCATCATGGTACTCTCAACCATGAAGAGGCAAGACCAAGTGTTCTAGGAGCAAGCAGGAGGTGGCTGGACCCACCAGGACTTTGTTTCCTTATGTATAAAAACTCTGGGCTTTACAGAACTTTGTTTTCTTTCTTTTTTCTTTTTGTAGTACTATGGACTGTACCTAGGGCCTCCACATGCTAGGCAAGTGCTATACCACTGAGCTACACCCCCCCCCCTTTGCATTTATTTTATTTTGAGATAAGGTTTCTCCAAGTTGCCTAAGTTGGCCTAGAACATCGCTTCTCGGCCTTTTGGCTAAGATCAAGTGTAGTTGGCCTAGAACTTGTGATTCTCCTACCTTAGCCTCCAGAGTTGCTGGGATTACAGGTGTGCACCACAACACCTAGCTTTCCAGGACTCTTGTAAAGAACAAACGTGATTGCCAGTGAGCTCAGATACCTTCTCCATGAAGCCCTCTGGGCCTCCCCTCACCGGGCCTCTGTTCCCCAAGTTGGAAAGTAGGCAGGGAAGGCCTAGGTCATCTCAAGACCCATATATTGGGGCTCATGGGACCACACAGTCTCCACCTAAGCCCCCTTAGATGCTAGTGGGGACACTTACAGGAGGTGTCATGACAGAGAAGTGCAGCTCAGCAGCTGTCACTCAAGAGTCTCAGAGACAGGCAGACCTGGCCGTGTATTTTGTTGGTCATCTCTTTCCAGGCATCTTTCATCAAGCCATTTGTCACAAGACCCCAAATGAATTGGGGATGCCCCAGCTCACCACCCTCCCACCAGCCAACTCTCAACAAAAAGGCACATTACGTCCAGTTCCCCACTTCCCTCCCCTCCAACACCAGGATTCCAGCTTGGGCTGCCTCTTTCTCCTGTCTGTGAAGTGAACCCCTTCTCATCTTGGAGGCCTGAAGCACTGACCCCATATGTGCCCAGCTCACAGTGCCACAGGTAGACGGGTCCTGGTAGCTAGCACTAGCCCCAGGAGGGTGAGCAAGGTGAGTATGAAACTCCTGTCTCCTCCCTGGCCCCTATAAACCACCGTGGGCTCTGAGTAGACAGTGTACAAGTGTGAAAGAACCCGACCTTGGCTATGACACCAGCCCCTGAAGGCCAGACGCACTATAGCCCACCAGCTGGGACAGCTGAGTTGTGGCCTGGGTGGCCCAGGCTTCCTGAGGTGTGGCGCACACCCTGAGGCCCAGCTTTTCAGCTCCTGGGCAGGCGAGGTGCTTCTTGGGCACTGGATGGGCCCCCGGGCAGGCGAAGTAATGAAGTAGAGGTATCAGGAAATAGGATTATGCTCTCAGCCTCTGCTGCAGATTTCTACACAGCAAGAGCAGAACACAGAACAACTGGCCAGGAGAGCCAGAGGCCAGGGCGCCTGCAGGTGTGGGTGTAAGTGTGTGCACATGCGTGTTTGTGGACACACACTTGCATGCATGTATACACACGCACCTCTCTGTTCCCAGAAATCTTAGTCTCAGTCCCAGCCAAAACACTGGCAGTGTTACAGAGGGCCTTGACTTTAGCCTAAGCCTCCCCTGGGGACTCACAGTAGCGGGCCAGAAGCCTGCGAGGACCCAGCAGTGCAGGCAGCTCCAGGAGAAGGCCCTGGAGTACCCTCAGGAAGGACACCAGGGAAAGCCCTATGCTAGGCATCATGCCCCCGCCTGTCATCTGGCCACCTGCAGGAGGGACACAGGGCACATGCAAGTGGAACAGAAGGCTGGCCAAGCCTGCTCTGACCTGTGGCCACTAAAGCACATCTAACACACATCTAACACCCCAGTGCAGGGGACAGGGTGCCTGGAGAGAACAAAGTGCCCTGCCGAGGTCCCAGAGACTGGGAGCTGTGCTGTGGGCTAGGGCAGGCAAGGCACACAGCAGCGGACTCACCATGCACTTGTTGGGCTTCTCACCCGAGTGCACCCTCATGTGGATGAGCAGCTTGTAGCGGGCATTGAAGGGCTTGTAGCGGCGCACACATCCGGCCCAGAAGCAGGTGAAGTCCTCGCCCTTGCGCTGGTCTATGTGGCTCTTCTCAATGTGCCGCACCAGCTCCTCCTGTTGCTCGTATGCTGCACAGCAGTCCACCCAGCGGCATGCCTGCCGCCCAGCCACCAGCCTGCCCGCCAGGCCCAGCCCCAGACCTGCCAGACCCAGGCCAGCTGGCAACTGAGGCAGGGGGTAGGGGGGTGGCAGGCCCTGCTGGTGAGTCCCAAAGAGCTCTGAGAATTCGTCCGAAGGCTCCTGCTTCAGGAAGCCCGTCTTCTGGCACTCTTCCAGCTGCATGCTGCCCTCCTGGCTCTCAGTGGGCACAGGGCCGTGCCGGGACTGCTTAGGAGGGCCCCCGACATCTCCCGGCAGAGGGGGGCTCTGGAGTCCATTTACACAGGAGACTAGAGCCGTCTGGGAGGAGTGGATGATAGGGGTGACATCGGAGGAGCCACAAGGTGAGGAGGAGGCTGAGGAGACAGGAGGCAGGCCCAAGAGGCAGCAGCGCTTCAGGCTGCCCTCGGGCAGGTGGGCTTCAGGCTGGGGGCCCAGGCCTGGGCTAGGCTCGCTGCCCAGAAGGTAGCAGGAAGGGGCAGGGTTGGCAAGGCCTCGGCCTGGGAGGTCCAGCGCTGTGTGCAGGCCTGTGGCTGGCGGGGCGCGGCAGTGGGTTGACAGGGGAGTGTGGGCTTCGGCCATGGCCTGGTAGTCGGGCAGGGACTCCTGCTTGATGTGCTGTGTGGCTGGCAGGCTGCCATTCACATAGGCGGCCTGGGGCCTGGGTGACCTGGAAGACAGCGGCCAGAAAAGTCATGAGAGGGGAGCACAGCAGCTGGCAGGGAAGCTGAGGGGCAAGGGATTAAGAAGTCCAGAGGAGGAGAGGGAGACTGAGACCAGCAAGCAGAGGAAGGGAGGATTGGTCAGTTGAGAGAAGAGGTTGGTTGTCTGAGAGCAGGGAAGAGTGTGAGAAGGGAAAGAGGGAGAGAGAGAATGAGAGCGACTGAGGCAGGAGGTGTGACAGGTTAAGGCTGGACTCCAGGAAGTATGGCTCTTTTTTGCCAAAACCCAGCCTGGCTTCCAGCCCTGGGGCCACCCCACCCCCAGGGCTTCCCAGTGTCCCTCCCTGCCCTGACCTTGTGAGTGCTACAGGAGGAAGCCTTGGGCTGGTGTTCTGAGGAACACCCAGTTCCTACGGGATTTTAATTCCAAGTATGTCCCCTACATCTTTAATTTCTATAATCTTTCTTAGCTTCTGAAGATACTAACTGTATGAGGTTTTGTCCCAAGCAGTCTGTCTTTTCCACTCCCCACATCAGCGTTAGGGTTCTGAGGCACAGCCATGGCGAGAGGGCGCCTTAGCCCTAACTGAGGGAACGCTTGGGCTGGGCACAGCCAGGAATTTCAGGCCCAAACACCATGACTGAGAGAAACTACAACTCTGAAGAAAAGTCGGAGTAGCCCAGGCAGGGCACAGGTGGGAGGCAGGAGACCAGGTCTGAGGCCAGGTGCAGCTCTGTCCCAGCTGTGAACTCAGGCAGGTTCCAGGCCTCTCTCCTCAGTGATAGCAAAGTGACCCAGTGACCCCCTCAGAGAGCCAGGCTGTTTTAGGTGGCAGAGCTGGGTTTCCTATGGTGGCTGTCTTCACCATGCAAGTGGCACACAGTTTCCTAGGGAGCCTCTCCCAAAGGCGGGACATCCTCCCTGCCCACTTCACAGAGGACCATGTTCGGAGGGACGAGGGGATTCTCAGACTGGGGTGCCCACCATGGAGGGGAGGCAGGTAAGGTACAGGCAGAGACGCCCAGGCCTGCCTGTTACCAGAGCACTCCAAGAAGAGGAAAGGAGAGACCAGGAAGGTGAAGTGGGCAGAGAATCTCCATGGCTGGGTGGCACCACAGGAGACCTGGCTTTGTGCCCAAGGTCTGACTAGGATCCCATGTGACCTTCCCCTCCCTGAGCCTCAGTTTCCCACCTGTGAAACAAGGACCAAGAACACAGAACTTAGAGGGTGGTGGCCAGGATCAAGAGTCAGCCCTCTGGGAAGGAGACAGCAGGGCTCATGGTGCTGTTATTACCCCGCTACACCAAGGCTTCCGGGGGCTCCATGCAGCGAGAGCTGTGGGGTCACTGTTGGTCTCTCTGTTCCCCAAGATGGTCCTGGGGCTCCTGCCCCTGCAGGTGCAGCATTCCCAGCACCACCACAGGAGGAGGGGAAGGGAGAGAAGCATCCACCAGAGAGCCCAAGCCCAAAGAGCTGGGAGAGGAGCCAAGAGGGCCCATCGCCACCCAGTGGCTTCTGGGGCAGCACATGGCATGGGGGGAAGCCCTCTGTACCCAGTGAGCAGTGCAGGTTGGCCACTGTGTGATCTCTGAGCTGGCCTTTCCTCCCCGGCCTAGCTGACTCTTCCTCTTCTGAGATGACTTTGCAAGAAGCCACCTCAAGCCGGGCGTGGTGGTGCACATATGTAATCCCAGCATTTGGGAAGCTGAGGCAGGAGGATCGCCACCAGCCTGGACTACATAGTGAGTTCAAGGCCAGCCTGAACAACATAGCAAGACCCTCTCTAAAAAAAACACCTCAGCTTGTGCAATGGGGACATGAACCTTAACAAAACAATCTTTGTGTCTCTCACAAGACCCTGGCAAGGCAGGAAGGTCTAGAGCGGGCATCTTTGTGTCACTAAGCCCGTCCCAGCCTCCTGGACCTCAGTTTCCCTGTGTTTCCCATGAGCCAGGCAGGTCCTTGTCCTCTGGGGAGTGTCCACAGGAAACTGAGCTGTGTGAACAGGGACGTACCTGTGAGGGGGGGGGAGATGCAGCAGCCTCTCGCAGGCAGGGGTGTGGCCCCGGGGTGGTGGGGTTCCCACAGGGAGAAACAGGCCGGGGCCCTCAGCAAGGTCCAGGTCCAGCAGGCCCTTTTCCGACCCGGGGGTGCAGTGGCCGTAGCTCCCGTTCACTAGGCAGGGACAACAGGGAGAGAAGAGGCAAGTGAGTGGCGACAGAGCACCTGGAGCCATGCCAGGCACCATGACACCTTGTTTACTTCCACACCCCCTCAGCAGGATCAGTAGTAAAACAGCCAATTCTCAGGTGCAGATGTTAAGCTCTAGGGGTTAAATAAGCATCACACAAACATCAGGTGCCTACTGTGCGCCAGGCAGGATTCTAGGAGCAGGAAATGCTGAAGAACAAGACAAACTCCTGGTGTCCTGGAGTCCGTGGTCTATTGTCCCCAAGCCACATTTCAGTTGCTCAGGTGCTCACCAGCGATGGGGCTGGCACACCCAGCCACTGAGGAGAAGCCCAGGCTGGAGCAGCTGCTGTCCCCGCTGCTAAGGCCCCACCTATGCTGCTTCCCAAGGCTTCTACACCGGATAAAGACAGCACGTCATTATTCACCCACTATGTCCCCAACGGGTCTCTCACCCTAATGATCATGCGCCCCACCTCGCCTACCTGACCAGGGGTTTCTAGGGAGGCTGAGGAAGTAGATGTGAAAGACCTTGAGAAACTACATGAAATGTAACAAAATGCCAGGCACAGTTGTTAGAAGCTCCTTTCCTTTCTGGACCTGTTTCCCACCAAACAGATGTGGACAACTGATCTAGAAATTATATTCTTGGGCTTTCTGCCCTGTCACCTCTGGGGAGTAATAAAAGAAGGAAAAGGCACAGGATTTGGGGCCACTGGACCCAGAGTGGGTGTGAGGCCACTCTGTCCAGAACCCACTCTGCAACTCCGGTGAATCCCTGCGTGTGGCGAACCCTCTGCTCCCCAAGGTAAAATGCAACAGTCACAGCGGTTCTGGCACAGTGCTGGCACCTACAGGTGTGCCTCTGGAAGAGGTTCGATGGTTAAACCACTCTGAAACCTATAAAGTGCCTTACAGATCTAACAAAATGTTATTGATGGGCCCAAGTATTGTTCAGGTCCTGTCAGTGCTAAGCAAGATTATGTATCAGGATGAGAAAAAAGCTGGGACTAGAGCATAGCCAACCCCTAAACCAAGATCAAGGCAGCAACAAGAGCACACCATGTGTGGATCAGATGTGAAGGCCACTGGCCTGTTTGGGCCCCCACTGCCCTCTGAGGAAGGGGTGAGTGTTCCTACATCCATCTGACAGAGAAGAAAGCAGAGGCTCAGGGAAGCTACATTACCCACACAAGAACGCACAGCTAGTATGCATTTAAGCTGGGTTTCTGGCCCAGTCTCTCCACATTCAAGCTGCTGTGTAATAAGAAGTGGGCTTCTAGACAGCCCAGCGTGGGGGTCCATCTCCCCCAACCCCAATTCCAGCCCTCCCAGGGCAGAGTCCCTTCAGTATGTGGCTATCCCCCTGTGCTGAGGCCCGGCACTTTACAGTGTGCAGTGATAGTCACAGTGCCTGGCTGTCGAGCTCCGGGCAGTTGAGGGGCTCCCATGAGCCTCCGCTCCATGCAGCCTCCAGGCCCCAGCCCCAGCCCCAGGGCTCAAGGAACACTTGCCCTGCGGCCTGGGCCGGCTGCTTGGCCAACCCCTCACTGGCTTATTTTTTAATAACTTGGTTGTTTTTTAATTATAAAGAAATCCCTGGTAACAAATGTGGATGGGCTAAGTTAAGGAGAGCAGTATGCAGCTCGTTTAACTCTGTCTCTGCTTGGCTGTCCTCGCCTTCTCCAAATCATTTCTGCATGCGGTTTTATTGTTCCATGGAGGCAAACCCTGGGACTGGGCCTCAGAAAACTGGATAATTTTATGACCATTAATAGCATTTGGAGCAAAGAGTGCTTAATCATCACACAGGGCTGTTTCGCAGGGGTCTTTGCCGGGGTGGGGGGGGTCCGAGCTTCCTTTGAGGACTGGGTCATTTATGCCTCCTTCACCCAGGGGGTCGTGTGCAATGATGGAAGGTGCAGAGGCTGGCACTTATCAAGCCCTCCCAGTGTCCATCCTGGAGACAGGCTCAGTACAGCCCTTTTCCAGGTGACAAAACCGTGGTTTTGTTTTTTGGGGTTCTTTTTTGTATATCCTTTTATTGGTACATTTTAGGTGTACAACATAATGACATTCATCATTGGAGATATGCACCTTTACATACTCTCTTGGTTCTTATTTTTCCCCTTCCCCTGCCCTCCCTTCAACCCTTCATTCCTCCCTATTTACAAAGACTTTGTTTCCATTTTTCCATTTTCTCCTATTAATTCCATTCCCTTCTTTCCTTTCCCCTACCCCTCCCACTTCCCCCTCTCCTTTGCCCCTTTTCTTCCTATTTCACGTTATCTATTATAACTTTTAGTCCTTATTTACACTTTCAGTATCTCACACTAGAGAAACTATTTGGTATTTACACATGTGTGTCCTGTTTATTTCACTTAAGAGTATCGCCTCAATGTGCATCCATTTAGCAATAAATGTCTCTAATTTCTCATTTTTGATGGCTGAGTAGTACTCCATTTTATTTAAAAACCACATTTTCTTGATCTAGTCTCCAGTTGATGGGCATTTGGGCTGTTTCCAAGTTTTAGCTATCACAAACTATGCTACTATGAAAATGGGTGCACATATATCGCTGTGGTATGATTCTTTTAATTCTTTGGGGAAGATACCCAGCAGGGGAATAGCTGGGTCAAATGGGACCTCTAGTCCTAGTTCTTTGAGGTAGCTCGATACTGATTTCCACAGTGGTTGCACCAGTCTACACTTCCACCAGCAGTGGAGCAGGGTTCCTCTTTCTCCACAGCCCCGCCAGCATTTGTTGTTGGTTGATTTCATGATGGCAGCCATTCTTTCTGGAGTGAGGTGGAATCTCAGCGTTGTGAGAAACCCATGGTTTTGAGAGACTACATGCTTCTGACTCGGCTCGAGAGTCCCTAAGAGACCAGGACACAATCCAAACCCAGATCTCTCAGACTTCAAGGCCCAAGCGCTCTCCTGCTGCCTCTCCGTCTACTGGTGAATAACCACAGACCCCGGAACAAGCATCCCCAACTGGGCCCCCAAGGAGGATCAGAGAGGTTAAGTGGTTTCCCAAAGTCACACAGGGAGTAACTGGCTGAGCTGAGATCAAACCCATCAACTCTGTGAGACGCAAGAATCATTATCAACAAACTGGTCTGCTAGCTGCCTCTGCACTAGAAACAAGAAGAGGTTTTCAAACTATTAACAACTTTGGGACAGAGCCTGCTGGGTCACAGCTGGACACTGGCTGGTGCTCCAAGCCCAGTGGAGCCCTTTTCTCCTATTCCCTGACAGTACCTGGAGAAAGTTTTGACTGCCCATCCTCTCCAAGGACTCTGAGCACCGCAGCCAGCAAGTGGCCACCCAGGGTCAACAGCAATTGCTGGCAGAGTCGGAGCCCACACTGAGGTCTCCCAAAGCCCATGCCAGACTCTGCCCCAGGCCACCTGCTTTCTCAAAGGCTGAACATTAAACCAGAGGCTGTGTGTGTGTCCCAGAGATGCTGCTGCCACTGGAAAGATGTGTGTACTGCCCACATGGGTCAAGTCTGCCAGGAAAGATGTGGGCACTGTCTATTGCCTGATACCACACGACCCCAACAGGGAGGTCCCCTTCTATTCACACTCCATCTCTGGGGAGAGGGGATGGGGCCCTGCCTGGGGAGTGAAAAGTGCACACTGTCTGCCTTGCTGTCCTGAGGCAAGAGAGGGGTGCCACAGGGCCAGGAGTGGACCTAGGATCCAGCCTTCCCCATGCAAACTGAACCTCTTTGGGAAGGCTGGAGAGTGATGGGGTCCTGTGTTCATATTTATGAATTGGTGAGGAATCCTACAGTGTCAGGGCTGGAACTATCTATTTCATTAATAGATAAAGCAACTGAGACTTAGGGAAGAACTTCCCTTAGTCACACAGCAAATCCCAAGCAGACCCAGGACTGGCACTTCTGAAATTCAGTAAGAATTTGGCCTCATTTTCTCATCAAGTCTTAGTTTTCTCATTTCATAAGGTCACGGTGATAAATGGGATCACAAATCTAACCCATTTGGCCTGACACCTTCCTTGCAGTAAGCACAAGAACAGTACTGATTATATGAATTATTTCTTAAACTTCTCTCAGCTCTCAGCAGGGAGGCAGGGCTCTGTTTGAGAAGTGCTCTACCCCCCCACCCCATAGGTCAGATCTGAATGACAATAGGGCCAGACTCAGAAGGACAAACCCTCAGCACTTGGCAGTCAAACGTAGAACCAGGCAGCCAAGGGAGGTCACAGTCAGCCAATCTGAAGCAAACAGATGCGGCTACACACCAGAGAGCTTTGCAAATTATCGTAATGACTTGGCTATAAAATGGCACCACATATAAGGTGACTCCCCACAAGAATTTTAATTTATGCTGAAACCTGCCAAGTCTGCACGAGAGTGGACAAAGATTCATTCAGCCTTTCGGGCCCAGGCATGTCTCCTTGCAGCCTCAGGGGCAGCAAGCAGCTGGGGCCAGGATGGCTTTCACTATGACCCACGGTGTCTTGTTTACCAGCAAGCAGGCCTTTAGTGCCTACCAGGTACCAGGCTGGGGACAGCGTATCACACTTTACAGTTTACAAAAAATGGTCACAGCCATCACCCATGAACTTCATTACAACTCTCAGGAGTTGGCTGGGCAGGCTCAGGCAGCAGGCAGAGCTCAAGCTTGGCTGGCTCAGCATCTCATTTTCTGTAAAAGGCAAGACAGTCAGTAAGTTAGGCCTCCTGGGCCTACCAGTCCCGGCCACAACTGCTCCAGTCTGCTGTGGTACTGTGAAACATAGCCATAAACAATACGGAAGCAAGAGCATGGGGCTGTGCTCTAATAAAACTTTATTTAAAAAACAGATCCCTGGTTCTTGGGCTATTGATCTGCCAACCCCTGAACTTGTGTGGCAGTTAGAGAGACAGGGATTCAGAATCTGAAACAATCACGCCTTCCTGCATCTATAAAACATGGGGGAGTTGATGGTGTGAAAATGAAATAATGTAACAAGGCTAACTCTAGTGGGTATTCAGTAAGGGGAACTGCCACCAGCCTGGCTCTGGGGACCAAGAGCCTGGGCTCAGCTGTCCATCTGCGTGCTACCTGCACTCCCATGATGCTTTGCTCCCTATAGCCTCGCCATCCACTCAGGCCCAACCCTCCTGCAACCCCTGGGCCCTCAGAGCCCAGCAGAAGCACACATCCTCCTGGACTGCTCCCTGTTCTCCCACTTCCCTGAACTCCCCTCCCATATGGCCCCCAGCAGTCTCAGTGGACAGGGCCATAGAAAGTGCCCCTCTGCACCCCAGCCCAGGCTTGAGACTTGGCATGTGTCACCTCCATCACTGTAGAGTTGGCTGCTAATACCTGTACTGCTGCATGAGAGCTTTAAGGACAAAGTCCCGCCTCTTCCGCAGGTCTGTGAAAGCCCCAGAGCTGCCGAATGTCAATGTGTCCCTAGATGTGATTGTGCCCAACCTACTTCACTCACAGAAGAGAAAATCCAGGCCCAGGGTGACGAAAGGGCTTGTCCCAGCCTCACACCACAGGTAGGTTCTCTAGACCTGGACCCCATTAGGGACAACCCCCTCCCACTCAGCACAGTCAGGGCCACAGCGGATGGCTGGAAACACTGAGAAGGTGGCTGGCTGGGTCGACTGTCCCAAACACGCTTTCATGCCTACTCTATGCCAGACACTGTGACTTAGGAGACCTGAATAAGCACTTGTCACACACACCTCTAGGTTGAAGCCCCAATCCACCATCAACTTTCTCACTATTTGACCCTAGATGAGTCATCTCACCCTTCTGAGCCTCAGTTTCTTCCTCAAAATGGGGCTAAGAATCTTAGCTGCAGAGAGTGGCTGTGAGGATTAAATGAGACAATATGCAGGGGACTGGCTGGCATGGTGCCTGGCACTGTTGGCACACTGTTGGCAGGTCTGTGTTTTGGACAGGACAGCAGACAAGGTCATAGCCTCCCTGAGGCAGGCCAGCTTCCCTGGCCAGTGACAGCCAGTGGGCACCAAAAGAAGGGCAGCCCAGGCCAACAGGGTCTTGCCTGCAGCCCTTGGCAGGAGGCTTAGCTCTGAGTCAGAAGGCTGGGTTAGGGCACAGCAGAGCTGGGCAGCAGGCCCTCTCAGAGGCCAAGATGAGATGCTGGAACCCGAGAGATGCTGGAACTGGCAGGAGGGCACCATGGAGGTCACAGAGCACAGTCACAGTGCTTCTGCTCCTGGGTCAGAAGAGTGAGTGGCACAGGCAGAGCCTGAGCTGCGTCTCCCTCCCAGCCCCTTTCTGCCTCACCAGCCTGCTTCGTCACCCCCTCTTTTCCCTCTTCATGAAACCTGAGGGCCTGGTGACCAGCAGGAACTACTCTCTGGCCAGCCCCACTCGCTTGCTTGGGCTGCCTTGAAGTATTCATGGCCATCGGGGGGCCTATAACCTGGGCAGGGCCTCCCGAGCAGCAGCTCCTGATGGCCAAGGCCTCACGCCGGGCTTACAGCCACCACCACCTCTTATCCCAGACTGCAAGAGCCCCATAAATTCTCCTTTTAAAGCTAAGCTAGAGTTACAGGGACCCAGCCAATAAAACCTGAGCAGGCTCACCTCAGGACAGTACAGCAAAGAATCGGAGCCAGCCCCCTGCTCCATCCAGCCAGGGCCAGGGAGTGGGCAGCCCAAGGCCATCACACATGTGGATGTAGGTGTCTAAGTACATGAACTCACAGAAGGGTCCACTCCCCAGGTGAGTTGGAGCCCTGTCCTCTCTCTCCTCTGCACCCCACAGCCTCCAGCTCCCTCCTTATGGACAGCTACCCCATGCTAGATGGAGAGGTGGCTTGGGCCTCTCTGTAGGCAATGGAGACTCCAGGCTGGTGGGGCCAAAGCAGAAGCCAAGGGAAGAGTTTCTCCTAGCAGAAGGAAATATTGCACCTATTTATCATATTTAAGTATCTCCCAGGGGTACCAAGGAGTGCCTTAGTAAATAAACCTTGACATCCCTTAAAATTCTCAGTTTTATTATACGAAGCAATCATGGCTCCAAAATTCAAGAGCTAGAATTTCTAAGCATCTCGGATTCTAAAACTCCTATTTCTTTCATTCTAAGATGATGCAATTTTATAAAGCTAAGTGTTCAATTACTATGGTTCTAAGAGTCAATGACAACATGGATCAGACATAAGGAGGCTCTCTGATTCAGAGGATGTAAAATTCCACACTCCTCTGCTCCCATGGCTGCCTTTTCCTAGTATACCCTGGGGTCTCCCAGGTCCCCTTTTTAGCCTGTGTCACCAGTAAGCACTGTGATGGTCACCAGAAATGATTTGCTTTTACCCAAGCTCAAAACAACCAGCGCAGTAATAGGATGACAAGAAATCTACAGGAAATGGCTTTTGAGAACTATAAAAACTTCTTGAAGACAAACACATTCTACCTGTGTGTTTTCAGTAAGTACAGAGCCATAAATGTTACTGTCAGGAATATATTTATGATTCATGGTTAGCCTTTTTTCTTAAACCTCCTCCCCTTAAATCAAGCTAATTACTGAACTCCTAACTAAAAGGAGTTGGTCCCCCCCTAACTGATGAGCTGTTCCTTCAAACTGCTGGGAAATACAGAAAGCCCAAGATGTAATTCCTGCCAGCTACAAGGTGCAGGTTGAGGGCAGCCTGGGAGGCAGAGGCAGTGACACCAGCACCTTACCCCTCCCTTCCTCTCAAGTTGAAGGGAAGGAGCAGGTTGTTCTGACCCTGGCAGGAGTTTTCTACTTCATCATGGTACAAAAGCAGTGACAGGCATTCAGTAGAAATCGTACGTGAATTGTGAATTTTTATCTTTTCCCAGGCAATTGATATGCAATAAGGCACCGACTCTTCATGCTGGCAGTGAGTCACAGCTTCTGGGATCACTAGGAAAACAGTGGACCATGGTCTCTGTTCCTAAGCTAGGATGCTCACTAGGTTAGGAACAATAAAAGCATTTTGGTAAGTTCAACTCATCATGGGTCAATCAGACTGTAACCTCAGCATGAGCCAAAGGGCATCTGTACCAGTGTCATGGAGGAAGATTTGAACACCCCCCCCACCAGGGTGCCACAACGAGATACAGCTCAGAGCAGGCAGTGGGAATGGTTCCTTGTCTCTCAGAGAGACTCAGAATTTCCACATGCCATGAAAAAATTATTTGTTCCACAGAGTGGCCAGGAAAGCTGGCAGAGCCTACTGGGGAGCTCATGGTTTTCAGCTTCCCCCCACCCTACCCTAGATCTGAATCCACCCTGGAAGCTTCATCCAAGAAACCTTCCCTGAGTAGCCTGTGCCCCCAGGGCTCCAGTCTGCACCCTCAACCCTCCAGGCACACAAGTGCTCTCAGGGTAGGGCTCTACCCTGGGGGGATTCCTAGTGGCCACAATGATTAGGAGTCACTGTTATTTAGTGGGAAGGCAGAGACACCACCAAGGGTATGTCGTCCTACACTAACTTTTTAATATCTTGCCAGATATTCAAAATACCCATAAACAAGCAACCTGGTCATCTAAGCCTAGAACATAGGTCCATTTTACACATAAACACAGTGGTCTTAACATATACTACAATTTTCCAGGCATAGAACCACCATATAAATTAGAGAGAGGCTGTACTGTGTTTTGTTTGGTAGTGGACCAAGGGTTGCTCACCATTTCAGAGAATCACGTCACCTCGGCCACTCTGCTTGTAATATTTGTGCAACTGCAGCCATGGGCTGAGTGATGCTGTGCACAGGTGTGAGTCCTCAGCAACTCTGCTCCGTCTTCTGGCACAGCAGTGCCTGAGTGTGTACATTATTTACCTCCCTTTTATTTCTTCTCTATAGTACAATTAAGACATTATAGGGAGGGCCGAGGATGTAGCTCAGTGGTTCTGCCACCTGCCTCGTAAACGCAAGGACTTGAGTTCGATCCCCGGTACCAAAAACAAAACGAAACAAGACATTATAGGAAGTTTTTCTAAATGATGGTGCAGAGGCATGGCACATCATGTATGAATTTCATGTCAGGAGTGTAAAGGAGGCAGAACAGAAAGGGCCCTGTTGGAGAAAGGCCTTGCAGCCAAGAACCCCTGACCCAGCCAGCTCTTCATTCTCCAGAGGAGGAAAGAGAGGTCTCTGTCAGGTTACAGAGCAAGCGTGGTGGGATCAGGACTTGGCTGGGGTGGGATCAGGACTTGGCTGGAGTGGGTCCAGCCCCTCCACAAAGAGATAGTCCGAGGGCAGCACTGTGTCTTAATTTCTCTGAAGCCCATGTCTGTTTACGGACTCAGTGAGAAGGTCTTGAACTCAGTGGGACCCACAGGAAGGCAAGCACAGAGTCCCACGCCTCCTGCCCTCCAAGGTAAAATGGCAGCACAGGCCCTTGCTGGAGGCACAGGGCAGGAATGTGCCAAGCTGGCTCCAGAGCCCTGGGAGAGGCAGGCCTGAGGAGTGGGTCCAGGCAGGCCCAGTGGCTGATCGCTGGGTGAGACCTGTGAGACCAAACACCTCCACACTCCTTCCCCACCCTAAAAGGCCTCTTTCTGCTGGTTTCCTAACTCAGCTCTTTCTCAACCTCAGCTCTGCCCGTTCCCCGCCTCCCCATCTCATCAACTCTGCTGCACTTCAAACTGCCATCTTCCACCTGGACAAGACTCCTCTCCTCCCTCTCCCACAGCCAGGGTGCTCTTTCCAAAGTGCAACACTCTAGCCATGTCTCTCCCTGCTCCTAACCTCTGTGGCTCCTACTACCCAGGAAAGGACTTCTGAGTGCCCCAGCCAGGCCAACAGGACCCTGCACCTGGCATCTCTTCCCTCAGTTCCAGCCCATCTCCTGCCAGTCTCCAGCACAGCCAGCTTCATGGTGCCCAGCTGCACACAGCTCCCTAAGCCTGCCCTGTTCTCCCGCCACCCACCTCTGTGCTATGCAGCCTGGGGCATACATCCTCTGAGCTCCCCTTGCTCTGTGTCAGTGCATGAAATGCCAGCTTGGAGAACAAATGAACAAAAGCGCAAGTGTGGCAACACACGTTACCACTCCCTGAGAGCCTTGAGGGAGACCGCGCCACTACGGCTGGGCAGACCTCACCAGGCAGATAGGCCAGATGCCCACAGCAGCCAGACCTGCCAAAGCTCCCCAGGACAACCAGGTTTGCGACTGTGTCTCAGATTCCCCTTTCAGCAGGCACGGGTCACATCAACCTCGCTGCAGAGATGAGGAAATTAGGTCTGGAAGGCCACGAAGGCCACACCAGGATGGGAGCCAGGCCCCTCTGGGGCAGCGCTCTTCCAGGATTCCCTGCTGCTCTCCTCCACAACACCGCCCCTCACATTCACACCTCACATTCAACCCCTGCTGAGGCCCGTGCTGGGGAGGGGCAGCTCAGAGACCTAGCATCTTTTCTCCAGCCGATCCTGATGTGGCTGTGTGCCACTCTAACGACAGCCCCGGTCAGAGGTGGATGGAAGAAGGAAGGAAGCCACCATTGCCCTGGGCCGGCCCGCCTTCTCCCAGCCTCCTGCTGCCCTATACATCGCTGAGCTGCGGCAGCTCACTGCCAGGCACAAGGACCCCGTCAGCAGCCTGGCCATGAATAAGCGCAGTGTTTGGGACCAGTCAACAAGCTGGATGTTGTTTCCTTTGGGCTCCACACATGGTAAACATCCTGTGGAGGACGCACCTCTAGGTGCGTTGCCAGCTTGCGCTTAACAGTGGGGCCAGCCTGCAAAGGCCCATTAATGTGGGAATAAACAAGGAGGGCTGGGGGCTAGAAGGTGGGGGTGACAGTGGCCCCACTTCAGAGACAAGAACATGAAGGAGGAGAAACCCTGGAGCCAGGCTGGAGGTAGAAGGGCTTCTGTTCTAGCGCTGATGTGGAACCACTTCCTGAGCCTCATGTTGCATCCAGACCTCAGTTTCCTCATCTGGAGGAACAAGAAAGGGCTGCACTGCTAGGCTGTGAATAAAAATAACCTGTGAATGAGCTGGCAGGACTTCAGCTATTTGAGAATAAGGACTACAACTGATCCATTTCAGCCCCGTGGCTAAGAGCATGGGCTTTAGAGACAGACAACCTGGCCTGGGATCTGAACTTTGCTACTCACCTGCCAGTTTGGTTTTGGCCAGGCAACCTAACCTTTCCGAGTCATCACTCCCTTATCTGCAAAATGCAGATCATATTTGTTGCTCAGGCTGTGAGGATCAAATGAGATAATGCTGCTGAGGCGCTGAGCTCAGGGCCTGGCGCTCGATCAATAAAGGGCTGTTATTTGTGTCTCATGTCGCCTAGCTGGGAGCAGGGTCTCAGGAACAAGCAGGTTAGCCAAGGCTGAGGAGTGGCCAGGTCTTTTGGGATCTCCCTTCTGGTCTAAAATGATCTTTGGATGCCGGACCAAGCACTCAGCCTGCCTGGCGCCCACGCAGGCTTCACAGTCCAGCCCTAGACACAAGCCCCAGGCCTGTGTGGGAGGCAGGCCAACCCTGAATGCTGATTCTCCAAGAGCCAGCTGGCCAAAAGTCAATGTGTCAAATGACCAATTCATCAAAAGCCAATTAGCCACAAATTGCTTCGCCAAATGGGTACATTCCCAAATTGTCCAAATAAACAGTTACACAAAACTTATTTATTTTAACCATTTATAAAGATGACAACAATTTATGTTATAAGAGACGGTTTTAGATTTAGTTAATAGGTTTTCATCTTGTGTTCATCGCAGCATTTTGAAAAGTATTAAACTGGGCAAAATCAAGGATCATGGCTTAGATGATTTAGTCTTCTTATTTAGCGTTATTTACTGTTCCACTTATTTCATTCGATTCAGTAACCAGATGTCAATGTTTCATATAGGAAACCCTAAAGTTTCACTGTGTAGTAGTAGTAGGCTGAATGGTGGCCCCTGAGAAACTATGATCATGCCAAATCCCTGGACCCTGTGAACATCACCTAAGAGGGCTTTTTAAATATAACGAAGTAAGGATTTTAAAATGAGATAATCCTGGATTATCCCACTGGGCCCTAAATCCAATCCTTAGGAGAAACATGGAAGAAAAGGTGGCAATGTGACCAGGAGCAAACACTGGGACCAGGAGCTGGAAGGGCAAACACCAGATTCTCCCTCAGAACTACTCGAGGGAGGGGGTCCCTGCTGATACCTTGATTTTGGACTCTTGGACCCCAGAACTATTAGAGAACAAATGTTTGTTTTAAATTTTCTATAGTTTTATATTACCATGTTTGTGGTCATTTGTAACAGCAGCCTCAGGAAAGTAACACACTTTTTAAAAAATCATTGTCTTATGCCATTTTCTGTCTTGCCAACTTTGATCCTTTGTGTGTGAGTGTATGCGTGTATGTGTGCCTGTGTGTGTGTGCACATGTGTGTGTTGCTATGGACTGAATCCAGGGAGTACTGAGCTACACCCCAGCCCCTTTTGATATATGGTCTCATTAAGTTGCCCAAGCTGGCCCTGAACTTGTGATCCTCCTGCCTCAACCTCCTCAGTAAGAGAATTACAAGAGGGAGCCACTAAGCCAGGCTCTTCCACTTTTTTAAAGGATTCTTTTGCTAATTTCTCAAGAAACTGATTAAGCTTAACTTTTTTTTCTAGCAACTGGGATACAGACTGGGATATACAAAGCTGGGATATAGACATGTGTGATACTGCTTTTTAGCTTATTACTATCCATTTTTAGGACTTTTTATGATTTGCAGCCAACTTTTTCATTAGTATGCAATTTCATACTAGTGGCTAATGTGTAATCAAATCTGATATCTGCTCTTTAAAAATATTAACAATTTGGGCCAGGGATTTAGCTCAGTGGCACTACACCTGCCCCGCAAGCGCAGGTCCTGAGTTTGTTCCCTGGTACCAAAAAAAAAAAAATTCAAAATTAGCAATATATTAAGTATATTAATATTAATACGTAAATGACCCAGTGTGGTTAACTCAGAATGTAGAGTTCTAAGTCAATACATATACTTCACTAAGTCAAAAGAATAAAGAAGAAAGAGCCATACAATCAGCTCAATAGATGCAGAGAGAACATATCCATTCATGATGAAAATTCTCACCACATCAGAAATAGTAAAGAATTTCCTCAATGTAATAAAGTATATAAATGACAAACTACAAGCTAACATCATGCTTTGTGGTGAAAGACCAGATGCTTTTCCCTGACTCTGGGAACCCAGCAAGGATGTCCACACTCAACCACCTGTATTCAACATTATCTCAGAGGTCCTACTAGTGCAACTGAACCAGAAAACAGGCACAAAGACGAGGAAAGAAGAAACAGAATTCCTTAACCTCCAATGATATGATCATTTACATGATAGGCCTAAAGAATATCCAGAAACAAAAGAAAGAAAGAAATTAGCTTAGCAATGGTGCAGGATACAGATCAACATATAAAAATTAATTGTAATTCTATATACTAGAGGAAATAATGGGCAAGCTGAATTTAAAAGCAATAGATACCATGTACTACAGCATCAAACACCATAAAATGCTTAGGAGTAAAATTAATGGAAGTTGTGTAAGACCTTCATACAGCAAAATATTAACTATTACTGAGAGAAAGTAACCAAGACTTAAATAAACAGAGAGAAATATCATGTTCACAGACAGAAATTTCAATACTGGAAGTTGTCAAATTTATTCAAATTGACCTATAAATATAATGCAACCTCAATCAAAATTCCAGCAGAATTTTTGGTAAAACCTGACAGGTTGATTCTAATACACATATGAAAATATTAAGGACCTAGACCAGAGTAAAACAATTTTGAAAATCACAAAGTTGTAACAGTCATACTGCCTGACTTCAAAACTTTCTATAAAGCTACAGTAATCAAGACAGTGTGATGCTGACATAAAAACTGGCATAAAGGTCAGTGGAAAAATGGAAAGCCTAAAAAGTCTACAAATAAATCTATACTTATATGGTTAGTATGATTTTTCATAAGGCACCAAGGCGAATCAAAGAGGTAAAGAAGGCTTTTCAACAAACAGTGCTAGAAAAACTGGCTGTGTGAAAGAGATGAACTGAACCCCTACCTCATGCCATACACAAAACTTAATTCACAGTGGATCAGTGACCTAAACTGAAAGCTAAAACCATGAAACTAGGAAAGAACACACTTTAGGACAGGTAACGTCTTCTCAGCTGAACACAAAAGGAAGTTTAATTTAAAAACTGATAAACTAGACTGAATCAAAAAGTAAAACCTTTGTTCTCTAAGATACTATTCAGAAAATGAAAAGACTCAGCAGAGAATGGGAGAAATATTCCCAATGCAGATATCTAACCAGACTTGCATCCAAGATCCATAAACAACTCTTACAACTTAGTAATGAGAGGATAAACAACCCAATTTTTTAAATGGACAAAATAGTTGAACAGACACTTCTCAAAAGAAGGCCCTACATGCGTGCCGATACGCATATGAGAAGGCACAAAGATGTTCTGCGTCTTCCGACGAGGGGGAAATCAGAATAAAACCAAGGGCAGTGGTAACATCAGCTTTTTGAATGCTCACAGCTGGGCACCCACAGAAGGGCCGGTGACCACTCTCACGAAGGGCATTATTGAAGGTAGCCATTTCCAAAGAGACAACAAAGCACAAGTCCAGGGCTGGCTGTTCCAGGCCTAACTGGCAAATGTTGACTTCACTGACTGCCACTGCCTTTTTTTGTTCCAAGCGGGAGAGAGTTGGGAAATAACTCTTCAAGGAGAAGACTCTTCAGCTAAATCCTGAATGGTTTTTTGCCAGAACCCAGATCAAGAAGTGCAGCAGAAGGGCTGGGGGTTTACCGCAGTGGTTCCGCTGCCTGCCTGACAAGTGCAAGGACCGAGTTGGATCCCCGGTACCAAAAAATATACACTGAAATGCTGAAAAAAGAAAAAAAAGAAGTGCAGCAGAAGCACAAGACCAGCTTCTACCCAGAGTCATGCACTTGCAAGATGTATGGGAGCTCTGAATATTTCAGTCCTGAGACCAGAAGGCCCAAGAAATAAGATTAGCAGGAAGAGGCTGGTTCCAGTCGGGCTCGGGGGCCACATCAGTAAACTTGGGCTTTGTCATGATGGAGTCAGATTCCATCACTTGGACCTGAAAGGACCAAATCCCAATAAGCAAACCATATTCCTTCATTCATTTTTCATTTATTCAAGGATTCATTCAACAAATAGTGACTGCATATCAACTGTTACCATTCTTGTCTCCCTGTCCTGGAGTGGCTCCCCCCAAACCCAGGCCTGGGATATGCAGCCACCGTGGACAGAGCTTCTATTATGTGCCAGGAGCTGAGCCAGATGCCAGCTAGCTTAATCCTCATGTTTTCTCCATCTAACAGATGAGAAAATGACAGGCTCAGAAAGGAGGCTGATTCAAATCCAGGCCTTTCGGACTCCCACACTCCCATCCCACTGGACTCATCCACCTGTGCAGAAACAGTGCCTGAGTGCAGGCTAAAGCTAGGCCCAGTGACCAGACACTGCCTCCAAAAAGCAGCTCACACTGGGCACTGGTGTGACTACCTCTTCCATCAGAGATGGCCCCGATTTGCCAGGCACTGAGTGGCCTGGGGGTACTGACGAGGTCTTAACTGCCTGGCTTCCCCGAGCTCCACAATGGCTGCACTATCCCTCTGCCTCCTGGCAGAAACGTGGAGCCCGGAGTGGGGAGTGCTCTGAGAATGGCAAGGGAGGGGACAGGGCTGGATGCCAAGGCTCCAGCCTCCTCTGCTCCAACCCCACACCTCTCTTTGGCATGACCGGACCCGGGCCAAATACCGAAGTTCCCATTACTGCAGCTAGTGGGGCCGTTAATCCAGTTACAGGCGAGTCAAATAAACAAACAGCAGACAGCCCATAACTTCCCCAGGGGGCTGCCACCCTGCCCTGCCCCACAAGGCCTGCCAAGTCTGTCCTCGACAGCCTGCAGCCTTCAGCTTTCCATGCTGCCCCCTCAACTGGCTCTACTGCAAACCCTCCTCTGTGGCCTGCACCAGCCTGCACCCAGGGCACCTGAGCTGGTTGGGAGGCTATCCCTGACCACCCCGAGGAATCACTCTGTCGGGTCCTAACATCCTCATAGCACTCAGCATTATACTTTGCTGACATCTTTGCTTTCTGCCTGCCAAGGGCAGGAGCTTGGTCTGTTCTGACCACCACCTACCTCCAAAAACTCTATGTGGCCCACAGCAGCCATTCCACAGGTATGTGCCATGAGCATGGGTCCTGGGAGGCCCAGCCTAAAAGACCGCTCTGTGCAACCTGTCAGACCACCCTTGTTCAGACCCCACGGTCCACGCCCTCATAATCTCTCTCCTTCCAGCTCAGTGGCAGGGCCGTGGCTCACATACGCCTGCATCCAGCACCTAACCAGCACCCAGGCACCATGAGGTTTAAAATATTTTCCCTGAATAAATAAGTGAATGCAAGTCACCCTCCCACCTGTGACTGTGCTCAGGCTTTGTAAACTGTAGAGTGCTCTGCACGTGTACATGTTCTCCAGGGCCTGCAGGAGCGAATCCTGCCTCTGTCCTAATTCTGGGTCCCACAGGCACTGCCACACACTAGAACTGTGCAGCTGCCACCCCAGTTAGCGTGAGCCCCCAACAGCTTGTCACCGGAATGGTCTGGGAGGCAGACGTTAACAGAACCAAAGAGTGCGACACTGGCAGCAGTGGAGGGGAGGAGCAAGCGGCCTGCACATGTAAGTAGCAGATGGCCAGCCAGGCCAATCGAGAGGTTTCTATTTCAGTGACAATTCATTTTAAGTAATTATCCCTCTCTCCTTTAAAGTCACCTAAGGCAGCCCTCATGGGCACCGAAGACCTCTTCCCTGGGCGAACTTTCAAGTTATTTGCACTTGTGGAGATGCGTAGAATTCAAAGCAGATGTGCCAAATTGAGCCTCCCGCTTGCCGCTCTGTCTCCAATTTTTTTTCCACCGACCCACTGTAAATGTTTTTAAAATGGGACCCCAGTACTAGACATGTCAAACCACTGAATTCAAGGTAGAGGGGGCTGCCAGCAAAGAAGACGGATGAAATTTAAAATCCCTTTCGACAGATTAACGAGAGACACTTTGAAGCCATAAATCATGCAGACAGTCGAGAAGACGCTAATAATGGATTTGGGTTTTGTTTGTATTTATTATCTCCAAGAGATAGCAGAATGCAGGGCCAGTGAGCCTGGCTGGAAATTCACTGGGGACTTCCTGAAGGTGAGTATCAACCGGAGAAGAGGTCAGGGAGGAGGGATGCAAGAATGAGCATTCACTATGTACCTGATGTGAGCTTGTGGGACTCTTCTGTGAGAGCCACAAGGCAACTGTGTGAAGAGGACAATACTGTGCCCATTTTATGGATAACGACTCCAACATGACTTCTTCCAAACCACACACCCTGGTCTCTTGACTCCAAAGTCCTCAGAAGGTTTGCCTCAAATAACCTTGACCTTCTCCACCCACATATTCTCCCATGGCCATGTAGGAGACACTCAGTGCTCTTTTTAATCAATTTTCCTGATGCTCTGGTGCCCTGAACACCAAGGTCACCTCTATCCAGGGCAGACAGATGTCAGGGCAGAGAGCTAATGTTAGGAGACACCTCGCTGATTCATTCCACGCATATTTTTGAGTGCCCACTCTGTACCAGCACTGTGGACAGACCATGTGTCAGACACAAGCTCCACATTCAGCCAACACCTGACTACCAGGCTCCTACCCTGCGGCTCAGAAGGAGAGGTGAGTTGGCCAGGATACACTGGGCCAAGCATGCAGCCTGCCCATGCTGCCCAGAGGATACCTCCGTCGTCAAGGCCCGTTTACCTGTCACCCAGCAATTGTAAGCTCAGTCTACTCTGTGCTGAGATCAGACTCAAAACACACCAGAGGATTCGAGGTGGAGACAGGCTGGATTTAATGTGTGCAGCTCAGATACAGGACCAGGGAACAACACTGTGCAAGGTCAGAAGGTGGTGAACAAGGAGACCTTCCGGCCAGAGGACAGAACCCTGGCTCTCCCTATTTTCGGGTCTCAATTACTTCCACTCAAAGCAATGGGTCCCAAACTCTCTGGTACATCAGAATCACCTGGGCCCCTCCTCAAAAGTTCAGGGCACATGGGCTGGGGAACTAACTTCTGCTGCTAGTGTGCTGTCCGGCCACTGCACACTTCAAAATAAAGCCTCATCTTCAGCCTGACACATTCAGGGACCAAAATTCATGCCAAATTCATGACCAAATTCATGCCCCCTCCACACACACACACAAACACAGACACAAGCACGCTGCACTTACTCAGACAGTTGGCCCAATGCTACACTTGTCATCCCTCAATAGGCCCTGAGTGTGCAACTCCACTCCCACCCCAGCCTTCCTGGAGCTGCCTCTCCTGAACTGCCCCTCTGCCCACTTCCTCCCAGTCTAGCTCAAGTGCTTCCTCCCTAATGCCACCACCTCCTCCTCAGCGCTTCACAGACCTGGGAATAAGCTCCACAGCACTTGGCCCACTGCAGCATCCCGCCCTGGGCTGTTCGTTCCTTGGGCTCCCAGCCTCCCCTGGCTCACAGGGGTGCTAGGGAATGAATGAGGCCCAAAATGAGCTTACAAAGAGCCTGGGCCCAAAGAGCAAGAAGGGGAAGGTGAGCACATCGTCAGGCACCTTGTTCTACCTTCCCAATCATGCTACAGCCACAGCGAGCTTGCTCCTCCTTTCTGGCCTGGGACTGGCTATTCCGTCCATCCCGTGCAGGCCAGTTCAGGGATGGCTGCTTCTTGTCTTGGGGATCATACTTCCTACAAGAACCCCTTGTCTTCTCTGGCTCTCTTCTACCCCCATTTACTGTATTTGTTCACTGTCTGCCCCCTTGAATACAAGCTCCACAAGGACAGGGACTCTCTTCACACTCAATAAACACTTGAGAAATCAGTATATTTTGCAAAGCTGGAACCCTTCTGGATCATTTCTGCCACATGGGCCTCTAGAAAGCCATCCTAACCATGCCATGTGTGCACTTTGGGTTTTCCTTTCTGAAAGATACCTATGGCTGGCTGTACATGTTCATTTGTGGTTAACTTGGGGGTAAAATCTTAAAAAAAAAATCCCACAAGGAATTCCATAATTCCATCTCTCAGATTACTTAGATTCTGATATGTTCATTTTTTCACTGGAACTATGTGTGTAATTGTGTCTGCATGTGGACACACAAATACACACACACACACATATACAAAAATTTAGCATCCTCGCTGGGTGTGGTGGCACATGCTTGTAATCCCAGCACTTGGGAGGCTAAGGCAGGAGGACCGTCATGAGTTCGAGGCCAGCCTGGACTATATAACGAGACTGTCTCAAAAAAACCTGCATCTTAGTACAGACTGTTATTTCATATTTATTACGAAAAATCTCAAATCACAATCATTTTCCCTTGTCACTAAGGATTCTTCAAAAACCTTTTGAACGGTTGGGTAGTATTCCTTCACAGGATCATCATTTACTTAGTTATTCCCTGTTGGTAGGCATTTAGGTGGTTTCCAATTCTTTGCTCCCATAAATAATGCTGTGATGAGTATCCTTGCACATAAATCACTGTCTGCAGCTCCAAAGGCTCCCTGTGGATAACTTCCAGCAAGAGGAATTCCTGGGTCAGCGGACAAATAATTCCCAGGCTCAGGGAAGACACTGTCAAGTTGCCCTCCAGACCGTGTCCTGGTTTGTCCCCCCCACCCCCACCCAGTGACTGTGTGAGGCCAGTTCCACTGCGCACAGGACTTCCTGCATCCTCACTGAAATGATACTTCACTTTTATTTGCACTTTATTGCCAGTGGGGACAAACATTTAAAAATACTGTTTGGCTATCTATGTTTCTTCTTCTGCCGTGTGCCGGTTCTTGTCATTTATACATATTTTTTTATCATTTTGTGGATTGCTTTTATGCATTAAGAACATCTCCCCTTTGTAAAAACACTTCCCATTTTTATTGCCCTTTATTTGCTAATGCATTTTCATGAAATAAACATATTTTAAAATTTCAAAGACTCTAATATTCTTTTAGTTACATTCACTCCCACAGCCTCTATGTAAACCTAGTCCTTTTCCAAATAAACATCACATAAATATTTCCCTGTAATACTTTCTAATTTTTTGCAGCTTCATTTTTCACACTTAACTCCTTAATCCATCTGGAATATATTTTGTAAGAGATAATGTAGGTGAGGACTTTATTTTTTTCCCCAAATAGTTAACCAATTATCCCCATCTGTGTTTTTTAAGGCTCTTAGGGCAGGGTTTCTACTATCTTCCTGAGCAGCACCTCAGTGTGATAATAATCATAAATATCACACATATGCACTACTCTTCACAAAGCATTACTCATTCATCATTCGTTCATCACATTTTTGTTGAGCACCTGCTACATGCCAGTTTCTATTCTTGGGGCTGGGAATATAGCAGTAAATGACTAAATGGATGATCATTTCTTCTCTAATGGAGTTTGTCTTCTAATAGGGGTGCAGGAAATAAACAGAATAAGTAAACTATGTTCAATGTTAGTGATAAGGAGAATAAAATAAAACAGGAAAGGGAATAGGAAATATTTAAGGAAAGGATGCACTTTTACACTGGGTGTTCAAGAAAGGTCTTGCTGAAAAATGTCATTTAGGGGACGACCTGAAGCAGGGGAAGGACTGAATACTGGGGGTGTCTGGGCTGAGGGAGAGGTCAGGCCAGGCAGAGGCATCAGCCAGAGCAAAGGCCTGAGGCAGCAGCGGACCTAATAATGTCCCGGGGTTGGCCAGGTACTGGCACGGCTGGGGCGAATCAGGCCAAATGGTACCAAGGAGATGAGACCAGAGAGAAATGAGGTGTGTGTGTGTGTGTGTGTGTGTGTGTGTGTGTGTGTGTGAGAGAGAGAGAGAGAGAGAGAGAGAGAGACCTAGGACACTGCCGGCCTTTGTACAGATTTACTTTACCACCACATCTGGATGAAATGAAGAGTTTAGGTGAGTTTAAGCGGAAGAGCAACATTTCTCGTGTTTCAACACAGTTCGTCAAACTCAGCTCCATTGACATGGGGGGCTGGAAATTCCTTGTTCTGGGGGCTGTCTGGTGCGCCGTAGGATGGTTAGCAGCATCTCCAATAGTGTGCATGTGTCTCCCCCTCCAAGTGATGACCAAAAATGTCTCCAGACACTGCCAAATGTTTTGAGGGGAGGGGAGCAAAATCTCATCAGTTGAGAACCCTGCTTTACAGACTCAACTCTGGCCACTGTACTGATGGGGCCAAAGGCAGAGAGATTCGTTAAGAAGCCCCTATGGGGCTGGGGATTTAGCTCAGTGGTTACACCGCCTGCCTCGAAAGCACAACGACCGGAGTTCCATACCCGGTATCGAAAAAAAAGAAAAAAAAAAAAAAAAGCCCCTAGGAAGCCACAAACAGTGGCACATGCCCATAATCCCAGCACTCAGGAGACTGAGACAGGAGGATCACAAAAGCCCAGCAGGCTATCTTCGGCAACATACTGAGACACTCATCTCAAAAATGAAAAAGATTTTTTAAAAAGAGGCCACTATAACCCACCAGCCAAATATAATGGTGGCTTCACCCAGGGTGAGAAGTACCTGGATTCTGGATATACTCAGGGTTTGTTAACAAATCAGTTATCAGTTATAGGGAATGAGAGAAAGAAGGGTCAAGGATGACACCAAAGTCCTTATCTTAAAGCTTTCTAAAGACCATCGGGAGCTCAACTTCAGTCAGGTAGATCGGAGACACTTTTCAGATTTGCAAGTGGAGGTCTGGGGCTGAGGGGCCAGGTCAGGGCTAAGGACATGACCCTGGGTCCACAGCAAGTAGCTGGTGTGGGAAATAACAGCAGTGCTGGCTGAGACTGCAGGGAATGAGTATGACAGAAAAAGCAACAGTCTGAGGCTTCGGGTCTGGGCTCACCAATGGTCAGAGGGCTAGAGGAGTGGCTGGTGCAGAAGGATAGTCAGGCAAGAGAAGATCTGAAGCTGTGAGGGGAAGAAGCACTTGGAGAAGAGAATGACTGACTGTCCACAGGTGCCGACAGGACAATGAAATGAGGACTGAGCACTGTCACTAGGAGGGTAGTCGGAGGGTCTGAGGGTGTCATTCGTGAGGAACTGGGAGGGACGACACAAGGAGCAGAGACTACTCTCTGGTTTGGCAGTAATGGATTCCTGGACTCCTCCTGTGCCTGGTGACATCCTCTGTGACCTGCCTCTGGCTGCAGCCACAGCTCAGCAGCTACTTGCAAACAGCCTGCAAAGGCTTTGCCTGGGAGCAGGGGCAGTGAGCAGTGCCCCTTACAAATGTGCGCAGTGCAGCTTCCCAGGTCTATGGGTGGGGGGGCAAAGCTCAGAGATACAAGAGTGCAGAAGCTCCGCCATGCAATGGCTCTGCCTCGTGACCATGACCTCTCCACTCCCATCTCTCGCTCCTGTTCCCCAAGGACACCTCTCAAGGAAGCTCCAGGTACCAAATAGGAGAGCCTCTGCGTTCAGGGGAGCCAGGCCTGGGGCCATGGGAAGGAGTGGCATGGGAAGGAAGCTCAAGGTGCCCAGAGAGTCAAGCTGGTTCTCTTTAGTTTTGGGGGTTTTTTAAGATGTGAGAAATGACAGCAAGTTTGCATATGGACGGGAACGATCAAGGGGAGAGGCAAAGAGGAAACAGAATTGCTGGAGCAAGGGTGCCCTTGAGTGCATGAGAGGAAGGCCCGCAGCATGTTTGTAAGACTGACCAGGGCCTGAGCCGCAGAGCAAATTCCCATCTCAGAGGACGGAAGTGAACAGAACCATTCTCTGACTATAATATAAGAAATCGCACACACGTGGAAAATAACAAACAAGTTCCACAACCATGGATCAAAAATAGGATGGGAGGGCTGGGGATTTAGCTCTGTGGGTTCACCGCCTGCTGCACAAGCACAAAGTCCCCAGTTCAATCCCCAGTACCAAAAAACAAAAAAAAAGAAAAGAAGAATTTTATATATCAAAACTTGTAGGATCTGCCTCGCAAGCACAAGGTCCCGAGTTCAGTCCCTGGTACCAAAAAATATATATATATATTGTAGGATGCTGCTAAAGCAGTACTTGAAGAAGTCATAGCTTTTAATGTCTTAAATGTTAAAAAAAAAAAAGTGTTGAAACCTAATGAGTAAATATTCACTCCAAGATGTTTTTAAGAAGTCAAAATAAAGTAGAAAGAAATTATAAAGATATAAACAGTAATCAATAATACAATAATATATGCATGCATGCATACAACACAGTGGAAAGAATCAATAAATTAGCCTAAAACTAGTTCTTCAAAAAGATTTTAAAAAAAGCAAGATTACAATAAAGAGACAAAGCACATATAACTAGAATTGAGAATTAAAAATCATTTAACACTTGATCCTAGAGGCAATAAAAAGATGTTCAGAGAATATTATGAACATTATGTCAATAATTTTGAGCTACAGTTAAAATGGACAAATTCCTAGGAAAATATAATTTACCAAAACTGATTAAAGAAATAAAAAACCTAAATAATCCTGTAGGCACTGACATACTGAATTAATTGCTTTAAATATTTAAACCGTTCCCACAAAGAAAAGGCCAGTCCCAGATGGCTTTTCCAGTGATTTCTACCCCTTAATTCAAGAAATAATTCTAATCTTACATTGCATTCTAGAACTGAGGGGGAAAAAAGGATACTCCTCAATTCATCGAATAACTAAGGCTAGGAAAACCCTGGTATTATACCTCAAGGGGGACAGTAAGATGAAGGAAAACTGTGAGTTAATTTCATTCAAGGACACAGATGTAAAAATTCTAAATACAATATTAACAAATTGAATCCAGCAGTATGTAATTGGGAAAAATACATTATGACCAGGTTGGATATAGCCACAAAATTCAAAGTTGGCTTAACATTAGAAAATCACTTAATGTTATTCACCACATTAGTAACTTTAGAAAGAAAATAATATGATCATCTCAATAATTACAGAAAAAAATCTGATAAAAATTCAACATCCATTCATGATTTAAAATGAAAACTGTTAGCCAACCTGGAAAAGAAAGGAGCTTCCTCAATGTGACAAGGAGCATTTACAGAAAGCCAACAGCAAATATCACAGTTGGTTAAATGTTGGAAGTCTTCCCTTTGATACCGGAAGCAAGACAATGAGGTCTGCCATGACCACTACTATTTAACATTGTTCTGGAGGTGCTGGCCAGCATGAAAGGCAAGAAAATTAAATCAAAAGATTAAGGATTTATAACTAGAGCTGTGCTATGGTTTGAATGTATTCCCCAAACATTTATGTGCTAAAACCTTAGTTTCTCGACGTGACAGTGTTAGGAGTGGGGACCAGCGGGAGGTGCTTGGGTCATGGGGGTGGAGTCCTAACGAATGGACTAATGCCTTCTCCAAAGAATGGGTTATGACTGCTATCTTGGGAGTTCAATCCCCTTCTCTCGCTTCTGCACATGCCCACTCACTCTTCCATTTTTTGCCATGAGTTGAAGAAACACAAGAACCTCACCAAAATCAGGGGCAAGTGCCTGATTTTGAACATCCTAGCCTCCAGAACCACTGACCAAAATAAACTTCATAAACTACCCAGAGTTAACCAGGGATCACTGCAGAGTCACAGAGCACACAGTGACTGGCTGTACCTGAGCCTGGCCCTTCTTCCCTCTTTCCCCAAATGTGCTGCCTCCCAACCCCAGCAGGGCCACTGAGGCACAGTGAAGCAACAGTAAGGACCCCCAACTCTTGCCCACCGTGCCAGGCCTCTGGGGAAGCCTGTCTGGCCTGCAGCTGGGCTGCTGCGCTTTCAGAGGTCTTCTTTCTAGTCCCCAGGGCTGCTCTCTGTCGCTGCTTCCAGTGTCCCAGATAGCAACAGCCACCTGGGAGGCTGGGCCCAGCCACGCTCTGAGCAGCCTGTCCATCTCCTCGGGGCTGGCACAGGCACCCCGTAAATCAGTCAATAAATTCCAAGCAGATGCACACAAGTTGTTTTAGTTGGAACCTGGGCCCTTTTCTGTGGCTGCAGTGAGACCAGACCCTCAGGTGATTCACAGTATGGACGGGGGAGGCCTGGAGCTGGATCCACCAGAGGTTGACGATAATATTTCCTTTCCTGTCTTACATCAGAGACAGGGTGGGGATTTTTTTCCTGGGCTGACAGCAAACCCAGCTTTACTCAGTGAATATTTATAGACCCCCAGGCTTAGGGGAGCAAGTACCAAGGCCCTCTGAGCACTACTTCGGGACTCTAAGGCACACAAATACTTTCTCCCCAGCTGCCCCACCAAGGAAGACAGGAGAATGTAGATGTGGTTAAAAGCTGTGGCTTTGCTGCCTTTGGTCCTGGGTTCAAATCCCAAGTATGACACTCTGCTGAGCCTCAATTTACACTTCTACAAAACACTGATGTGGAGAGACTTAAAGTAATATAGGAGGTGCTTACATAGGACCCAATTGGGTAAATTGTCGCTATCAATGTGAATACTTAGGACTGTACTGAGAAGGCACACAGCTCACCCAAGGGCCCAGAGCAGGATGCTCTTGAAGCAGGATGTGACCCAGGGTGTCCAGCATCAGGCCTCAGCTCACTTTGGAAGGCTGCACAAAGCCCTTCTGTGAAGAAGGAAAGCAGCTGCATGTGCAGCCATGACAGGTGAGTGGACATGGCTCCTTTGTGTTGTAATCCAATGGAAATAGTCTGGGAGCCCAGCTTAAAAGCAGGTTATGACTTCACACCTCTCCAAACCCCCTGCCTGTCGTGGGTCTCAGGTTTTCACTGGACACTTGGGGATGGACAGCAGAATTTCTGTAGTGCTCAGCACTGTTCGTGATAGTTCATCTTGGCTGTCAACTTGATTGGCTTGAGAGATGCCTAGGAGACCAGTAAGGCACACTTCTGGGTATAACTGGGTAGTCATGGGGACATAACCTTGGAGACTATCTGGTCCCCAGCCTCTTCCTCTTTGGGTCTTCCCTGCCATGAGGTGACCAGCTTTCCTCCTGCATTGCCCTCTGCCATGATGTTTCTGCCTTGACACCAACCAACCATGGACTGAAACTTCTGGAACCATAAGCCAAAATAAACTTCTCCTTTATGCTGCAGATGTCAGGTATTTTGTTGCAGCAATGGCAAGCTGACCAATCCATTGCTCTTCTACAGAGCCTGGATCTGAACCTCCAGTCACAGGAATGTTTGGAAAGAAGCAACGGTACAGCCATGCCTGCTGTGTGCAGGCAGCATTCAGAGCACATGACTCTGCCAGTCTCTCTGATTTCAATCTGCACTGCACGGCCTTACCAGGGAGGGAGCACAATCACTGTGGCATATGCCATTACACAAAGGAGGACAGCTGTCACCGACGTAGAGCTAGGATCTGAATCCCAGGCAGGAGCCACTCTGCTGCCCCTCCACCTCCTCACTACACATACATACATGCACAAGCACAGATGCACACACACACACACACACACATACATGCACGCGCACGCACTTGTGCCTGTACTGAGGCAGCTTCCAGAGGATGGGCTCAGCTGAGATGCACAGGAGGAGAGCTGTGACACAAGGAGAGCTGGTGGGAAAGGTAGAGCCAAGGACAACCTCAGGCCACTACAAGGTGCAGAAGGTCTTCAAAGACAGGGAGCCTGATGGGGGACCTGCAAAGCACAGGGCCCACCATTCACCTCCTGGGAGAGGCCTCCAATCCCATGGACGCCTGTGGGCAGGGTCTGGGTTGTCAACTCCTTTGAACTGTAGGAGCACCCAGCTCAGACTCCACACTAAAAGGGTGCTTGCTCATCCTACTGCTGGCAGTTGGGCTGAACCTTGAGAAGTCCTTGGTCTCTCTGAGCCCATCTCTTCCTCTGTAAGTGGGGTAAGAACACCTGCCTCACAGGTTGTCCAGCCGGCACAGCCCCTGCCCACAGGAGCCCATGGGACAGCCAAGACTCATGGTGAGATGCAGACTGCACAGGTCTTGGCCTCGCCTCGATCCACCTCTCACCATGACTACTATTTATGGTACAGCCAAACCTGACCTCCTACACAGTGGTCTGGCTCTTTGCTGCCTCTGGGTCTCTGCACTCTGGACTCCCTGCAGCCCAGAGTGTCCTTCCTTGACCCTTTCCTTGGCAAACTCCTGTTCTTCCATCACTTGGAAGCCACCTCCTCCAGGAAGCCTCTGCTGACTACTGCAGGACAGCTGGTGCCTCTTCTGGCTCTCACTGCTCCTGGTTCCTTCCCCGCCACCCCTGCCAGCCTGGGTGACACAGCTGTCACATAGTCATCCCTAGATGACTCTTGTTGGTTCCCCGTGGAGCCCACGGGGTCTGGCTGAGAACAGATGTCCAGTGGACATCTGGGACATGAGTAACTCAACAATGGACGATGCAGGGATGGGTGACCAGGCATCTCCCTGAAGATCTGGCCCTGTGCCTCCCCACCGTGATGGCCCCCTCTGCTCCCCGATGGCATCCTGCCATCTGCCTCCACCTGCTCCAAAACTGTCTCTAAGCTGGACCCATGGGATACAGAAATGAACCAGATGGACTCACTGTCCACCATGAATCCCAGGTACATTTATTTCCCTTGGGTTCTCACCAGTCACCACAAAAAAAGACAGGACTTGGGAATGCACTGGAAAGGAGAGGCCTGTGACATCCAGAGGGCCACCTGTCAGCCACCACCATGTAGCCAGGACAGGCTGCCAGAGCTGACTCTGCAAAGAGATAAAAGCCCAGGAAACAAGAGCACACAAGGGAGGGAGGGGAAAAGGGGAGGAAAAAATAATTTTCTTTAAAAAAGGGTTCTTTCGGTATTTGTTTTCAAAGCCACTGACGAAAACCAGATTTGAAGTTTGGGGTAAAAAGGGATTTGGGCCTTTCAAATTCCACTCTCCACTAATTGACTGCAGTTTCCTTTGAAAGAGCCCCCAGCTCTTCTGAAAAATCAGCGGCCCAGCTGGGACTCTGCAACCAGCAGCATCCAGGCCTCTTGGCTCCACAGGGTCGCCCTGGCTGCTGAGCTCTGATGACAGGCTGCCCAGCAGCACGCTGGGACTCCCAAGATGGCTTGCCCAGAACCAGATCCTGTGCCAAGCACTCCCCACAGAAGGGACCAAGTCAGGAGTCAAACCCAGGTCTATCTGAGCCAGTGCTCCGCCATGGGCTCCTGCCTGTCATGGTGACCGTGGCTTTTCTGAGGCAGTAGTGAGTCACAGCAGATTCAAGCACAAAACTCCTGGGAAGTAGGCTTTCTGAAAGCAGACGCAAAGTGCCTGATCCATCATCCTTGGGACTCAGAAAGAACGAGGAGCAAAGTGTTCCATGCTCCCTCCACTCTACCTGCGTTTCCTATTCCTCTTCTCCCAACCAGGACAGAAATGTTTTCAACTCAAGCCTGCTAATCCTGCTCATCCTTCCTTCACCTGGCCTTGGAGAATTCATTCAACAGCTTCTCTTTGGTGAAACCTAGAAACAAACATCCCTGCTCCTACTTTGTACATGGAGAAGTCCCAGCAACCCAGGCCTGGGAAGACCCAAGACCCATCCTTGTCGACACTCTCCTGCCAATTCTCACGCTAAGGCCCCACGGGGCACGACTTGCCCAGGGCCACTTGTCACTCTCAATCCAGTCCTGAGTGGGAGACTCGCATGCTGCTCCCGGCCCAGCCTATCCATCTGGACAAAGAGCAGTATTTGCTCTCCCACACCTGTGAATCTAAAAAGCAGCAAAACAAGAATGTCCTGGGAAGTGTCACCTGTCCTTCCATGAGTGAGCAGGCTGCTGTACCCCAGCAACACCTGGCTGCCCGCTGTGCACATGCTGGGTTCTGCCTGCAAAGTCCATTCCTGTAGAGAATCATGCCCAGGCCAGCAGGACTGCTCCACTGCCCACCCTCCAGCATGTCCTCCTGCCGCCGCCTCCTCTCACCCTTCTGGCACCATGGAGATGACTTGTGGCCACTTGGTGGCTCCCAGTCAGCGAGCTCAACCTGTAAAGGGACAGCTTTGCCCAGCAACATCCCAGTGCCTACCAGAGGTGTCCAGGCAGGTCTGCAGAGGAAACAGAAATGGCCAGAGGAAGCTGAGTCCTCTAGAAGAGCCCAGGTGTGAGTTCTAACTCCACCACTGCCTCATCACCTTGGGGATTCAGTTCTCCTTTCTGGGCTTTGGGATCCTCAGCTAAAAAGACATGGATGGAGGTGGAGGGAGAGTCAGCCTGTGCAAGAAGCACAGGTGGGAACCCCAAAGCCGGCCTCAGCTCGGCTGGAGGAGGCACATGGACACTACTGCCCCACAGGACGAGGTGCGGGGCCCAGCCCAGTGCCGACCTGTTCCATCCCTGTGTGCCGCCCACTGGGCTGACCCCAAGGCTCCCACTGACTGAGTGTCCATTCCACCCGTCCCCTTCCAGGGCCTCGCAGGCTGCTCCAAGGCCTGGACACCCCAGCAGCCCAGGGCTCCCCAGGGTCAGGCCACATGCTGCCCCTGCTTCTGTGCCCCATTACAACAGCCCAGGTCCCTCAAATCAATCAGGCTAATGAAGTCTGAGGAGCAGGAATCTGACAGAGGGATGCTGTAATTATAAACATCACTGGCTCGTAATGCCAGGTCGGGGCAGCTTTGATGAAGGTGAGTGGCAGGGAGACTTGTGGACATCATGGGTAGGAGCTGGCCTCCTGCACTGACCTCACCAGCACGGCATCAGCTTGCCTGGCCTCACACCACTTCTGCCACTGACCTCTCCAGCCCCCACCCACAATGCCCTAGGGGCTCAAGGGCACCCACCCTCCTCCCCAGGCCGCAGGACTTTGCAAAGGTGGTGGGTGCTAACATCTTCCCCTCCATCCTGTATCACCAGCTCAAGTGACACTTCCTCCAGGAAGCCTTCTGAGCATGCCCCGAAGTAAAGCACTCTCACCTCTGTGCTCTAGGCCTGGTCTCCCCAGCCTCACATGAGCTAGCTCCATCTTCTCTGATGTCTTTTGTATAAGCCATTTCTTAGGTCCAGAACACCCTTCTCCCTGAAGCTTTAACACCACTCACCCTCCTCATCTCAGATTTGATGTCATCCCCCTGCCCTAGGCTGCTTGAGCCTGCAGCCCCTGCCCATAGCTCTTGGTTCCCACATGTGGGACCCACGCTGATGCAGAAGCTCCCTGCCCCAGTGCCCAGTACAGTCCTACGTGCTCAGGGAAGGTGTGCAGAAATGTGTTCTATCATCATCAAATCACCAAGTGGCCAGGACAATCTGAGACTACAGACTGGCCTGAGGCCTCTGGATCCTATCTTCCCGCTCCCGGGTACCTGGATGCACAAAACCAGCAAGCTCTGTTGCAGCCCCAAAGCAGCGCCTTCATATGGAAGGAATCAAGAGGGCTGAGGAGTCAAGTATCAGTTGGAACAGACATTTTATTATCCCAGCCATAAACCTGATTTACACTCAGGTTTCTTCTTTCCAGAAGCTCTGTAAAGTTTTAACTTTGCCCCAGCAAGCCTTAGGAACAAACCTTCAGAGCAACAGGAAATAGCCCATTATGATGGGGGGGGGGGCTGGATGCTCTTGGCCTCCAGGTAACCCAGGGTGAAGTCACCTGAGTCCAATCTGGAGTGGATGGGCCCTGAAGAGGGAACAGGCTGGGTACCCAGAGACCAGGGTTCACGGCCAGACTCTGGGATGCACAGGCAGTGTGGCCTGGATGAGCTCCTCCCCTGGTCTGCTATAGCCACAGGACAGGAGGAGCGAGGCAAATACAGAGCTAATGCTCAAGGACACAGTATACCTCACAGCTATAGGCCAGTTCTTACCAGCTGTGTGACTAGCAAGTTACTGATGCTCTCCCACCCTCACTTTCCACACCACTAACAAGAGGGGCCAATGCAAGGAGGATGCCCGCCTCTCAACTGCCACGAGCACATGGGGTACACAGAGAAGGCCATGCACACGAAAGCCCTCTCTCTTTTCTTTTCCTGACACAGACTGTCCCAGGCCAAGTTGTTTGGAAAGAAGGGACAAGAATCCATCTTAGGGTCAGCTCACATACTGGGAAATGTCTCCATCAGGTACCACTTTGGGTCAGCTGACCAGCCTCTGCCCCTCCGCCACCCCAGTCACCAGTTCCCACTGTGGCCAGGCTGCCTGGGTATGCTCCACCCTCTCCATCCACTCAGGCCTCCACTCTGCTCAGCTGCTCAGTTGCTGCCACCCCGCAAGGCCCCTGGGCCACCCAGCTAAAACCACACTCCATCCCGTCCACCGCCAGCCTCTCAGCCTGCTTTGATTTTAGTCACCACTTTTTATACCACCAGATGCAATCTTGATTAACTGTTCTTCATTAAATATTATTGAGCAACTATGATGTACCAGGAGCTGGTGTCAATGTTTGGGAAGTGATATTGTACAAAACAGACCCAAATCCCTGCCCATCTAGAATGGACACACCAGGAAGGAAGACGAGTCATAAATAATAAACATGATCAATAAGTAAAATGGAGCATGGTAAGACTGTTTTGCTTATTTGCTGGTTTACGGTTTGCCTCTTCCACAAAAATGTAAGATTCACAAAGGCAGCACTTGGTCTGAGGTGATCACCATTATCTCCCAAAACAGGGCTTGGCAGGTACAGGTCTTCAGTAAATGCCAGTAAGCTGATGGACTAAACAACCAAAGTCGTACCAGCCACACTGGCCTCCTACCTAACCTCATGCATGGCAAGCGCAATCTGGCCTCAGGGTCTTTGCACACACTGTGTGCATTCCACCTGCAATGGTCCTCCAGAATCTTCAGGAGTCCTCATACATTGGATCGTGAATGCTAAGGCCTTTCCTGGATGTGCTATTTTAAAAGGCCATATCCCCTCTCCCACACTCTGTCTCCCTTCCCTGCTCATTTTTTCTCTACTGTACTCGGTACTAGTAACACACTCTGTATTTTCTATCTTACTGTCTCGGCCCATGAGAACATGCTGGAGGTCAGGGATGTGGATCTGTTTTATCCGGTGATCAGTCCTAGCACCTGGGAAAGATGCTGACACACAGCAGGAGCCTAGGAAATGCTTCTGGAAGGGATGAGCACCTCCTGCTCATCTTGTGTAGCTCAGGGAGCAGGATGGCAGGCCAGGGCAACAGGGTAGGGTGAGGGACCACCTGCCCAACAAGAAGACCCCTGCAAACCACAGCCCTGGGGGCACAGACTAACAAGAAAAGAAGGGCCAGACCATTCCCCTCTTCATGAGGCAGCATATTCAGTTCCCTCACAATGACCCCCAGAAGTTAGCATGATCATCTCCACTGTACTTAAGAGGAGAAACTGAAGGACAGAGAAGCTAAGCACCAGAGCTCGGATTTGAACCTGAATCTACCCAACTCCTTGCAGTTCTGATTCTATCGAATGGATATAGACCTGTTATGCCCTATGCTCAGGCCTGAGGAATTCAGCTTGAACAGGAGGGCAGAGGATGCAGACCTGGAGGGGAATACTTCAGAGGATACAAAGTATTTGAGGGCATGGAGGCAAGAAGTTCCATTGGGGTGGCAACCATAAGATGAAGCTGAAACAAGATGGGAGTCTGATCATGGAAGGCTTTGTCTTGAGTCACTTGGGAAGCTGGGACCACAGGGAAATGTATGTCAAGCCCAGAGTAAGTGATCATTTTACACCTACTTAAAAGGCAAAAAACAATGGGCTGGACAGTACAGGTGTGGGAGAAGTTATGAGGGATAGAATCATCCATGTAGCTTGAGAAGCATAGTGGTCGGCTGCCCTGGGAATCAGCTGGAAAGGAGAATTCACATGTCCTTCAGCCCAGAAAATCACACTTCAGTGGCACCCAAGAGCACTGGTCCCAAAAGAGGGGTCAGAAATCAGCAAAGGTTAGTCAGCTCCCCCAATCCCGAGAGATAGCTGTTAGATATTTACCAGCATGCCACGTATACATCTGCAGATGGTCTTTGGCAGGCCTCAAGAAATTTAAAGAGTGTAAAGAGGTCCTCAGACAAAGTTCAAGAACCAGTGACCTAGCTAATCCTTGCCTACCATCAACCAGAAAATGTGGACAAGAGTACAGACAGCAACACCATTTATAATAGGAAAAAAGGGAAAGAGGCTGGAAACAACCCAAATACCCACAAACTGGAGTGGATGACACGACACTGGGCTTTTGCACAGCTGTGAAAATGAATGACTGCTGTCACCTGCCATGTAGAGTATATTATGCTGCATATTCTACTTGATCCTTTCCTTGCTAACACTGCCACTCTGCTGATGGGAGAATTAACCTGGCACAACCATTTTAGAAAGCAGTTTTGGCATTATATACTAAAACATAATCACACTCATGCCCCTAGCTTAGGAATCCCATTCCTATATGTTACCCAACAAAAGCACAAGTATATGCACATCATAAGACATTTGCAGCTACATCTCTACAGTCAAAAACAGGGAACAACCCAAATGCTTACTGGCAGTGGAAAAGAGAAGCGGTAATATTATACATCAATGAAAATGGATAAACCAGAGCTACACAACAACATAAAAAAGTTTCAGAAACAATAATGTTGAGTGAAAGAAGCCAGGCAGAGTATGTACCATATGATCCCAGCTACCTAAAGTTCAAAAACAAACAATAAACCTGTGAGGCTAGAAGTGAGGGCTGTGATTAACCTGGAGAGGGAGGCAGGAAGCTGGGACTGGGAGATGGCATAAGTGGGCAAAAGTTGGTAAAAATGGTAAAATTCCATTTCTTGACCTAAGTACTGCTTTCACTGTGATATTCATCAAATTATATATTTATGATTTGTTCACTTTCTAAATGTAATATATACCTCAATAAAAAGTGTAATCAAAATAGATTAACAAGTCAGGTGTGGTGGTGGCACATGCCTGTAATCCCAGCTACTCAGGAGGGTGAGGCAGGAGGATTGCAAGTTTGAGGTTAAGCCTGGCAACTTAGCAACTCAGTGAGACCCTGTCCCAGAATTAAAAAAATTTAAAAGGCTGGCAATGTAGCTCAGTGGCAGACCACCCTGAGGTTCAATGCCCAGTACTGGGAGGCGAAAGAAAGAGGAGAAGGAAGAGCGGCAAAATTCCATTAAGTGCTTACCTCCAGTCTAAAAGCAGGGAGACACACTGGGGAGAGTTTGTGGGTAAAGTCATGGTTGAAGGAGTTCATCACATTGAGATGGAGTGAAGAGAAGATGGACAGACAGAGAGACAGATAGGCAGGCATACAAGTGGGCCAAAGAAGACAGCTCAATCCAATTCTGTGCATTTAAGATTAAAAACATAAGTGCATAAAAAGGACCACACTCCAGGAAGAGATCAGTGGACTTGGAACACATCACCAACCTAATGGGATCATGAGACAACTAAGTGGTGTAATGTTCTGTCGAAGCTAGAATAAAATAGTATTTTGCTGATTTTTCAGCATCTGGAATGAGGCAGATTTCTGATAAATAATGCCTGGAGGGAAAGATGAACAGAAGAGCATTCTGCTGTCCCTCAGAGGTGGGGTCCCTCCCTCACCGGTCTGTCCATGGCATCCTTTCCCCAGGGGAACACTTATTTGGGGCTGGCACTGCCCTGATTAGCATGGCCTCTCTTAAACCCTCTGGCCACCCGCTCTCAGGTACTGAGCATTGGCCTAGGGAGCACTGGATGCTGAGCTGAACGAATTAGCAATTTCCTTCTAGCCCTATGGCGTTTCTAAATTGTTACTCCATTTAAGCCTGAAATAACCAGTCTGAGCCATTTAACAGTCCAGTTCTGGGCTGGATCTGTCACCACGACAGTAAAAAATAAAAATTAAAAGAAAACTTTAAGTGCATCATGTGCTTATAATAAATAGCTTGCACAAAATTATTCATTCCACATCTGGGCACAGCGATGCTTTTAATGTGTATATTGTTTGTGGAGAGCCCATAACCGAGGTTGTTATTGGGCAGAACATGGAAGTCGTTTTCTACTATTAAATAAGGGAAACAAGGTTCTCATTTTAAAATTAATTCAATGAAAACTATTAAGCAGTTGGCCGTGAATGCCTCGGTATTTTTTCCAAACTGATACTAATAAGGGCCCCCACTCCCAGGCCTGCCTAAACAAAAACACAGAATTAACTACATAATTTCCAAGAATATTTTCCCAGTGTTGTCCTCCTGAAACATGGAACTAGGAGGGCCACACAATGAATCCCAAATCCCTGTGACACTGTCTTCAAGTGGGTTTGGGTGGGGCAGCTGGCTCTCAGGTGCCAAGAGGCTGGTAAACAGAGTGCTGTCCCAACTTCATTCAACAATTACTTGACATGCAGGGTGCACCCGGACCTGAGCTCTAGCTGAGTACGGGTGGGTGGGAGGGACCTGGGCAAATGAGACAATCACAGGTCCCTCAGAGCTCTCCAGACAAATGAGGTCAGAGTACTGGTGATGCCCCTTGCAGGGCAGGTGGTGGAAGGAAGGCTGAAGGGGTCAGACAGCCTGGGTTTAGGTCTCAGATAGGCCACTTCCTCCTTTGGCAGTCTTGGCGTCTCCATCCGTAAAATGGGGCTATTCTGTGAATCTGTCATGTCCCTATATGTAATGATGCCAGCCTATGCTTGACACACACAAGTAAGTGGTCAGTGCTGGCCCTTCTTTCTCATTAGGTACCCTATGAAAAAGAAGACGCAAAACGCTGAGGTCTGAGTCTTTATTCATTTGTCAACCCACTGGTCCCTCCTTTTATCCAGCACTTGCTAGGTGCCCATTTGTGCCAGGCTCTGTGTCTCCAGACACCTTTCCTTTCCCCACTGCTGCTGCCAGCCTTGGTGATACTCAGCCTTGTGCCCACCTGCAGACCAGCCTCTAGCCTGTGGTGCCCAGGGCCTCCCCACAGCAATTGTGCCATCACTACTCGCTGAGAGACACAGGCATTGGGGAGAGGGAGGGCTGAGCCCCCATGAGTCAGCACATCCATTCCCCTCTGCAATCAGCAATCCTCTCAGCTACCTGGAGCAGAAAGTGCTGTCTTATCAGGCCCACTTGCAGATGCAGAAGCAGATTGTAGGTTCAGGATCCACTCCCTGACCCTCACTTCTCATGACCTCGGTGGACGTGCCCATAAACAAGCCCACCCGCAGCCCAAGTCTCTGTCCTCCCCATTTTCTGTGTCTATGTTTTTCTCTCTGGACATCTCCACTCTGTCCTTTGGGGTCTTTCTGCAGGTCTCCAACACCCATCCTGTTGTTCTCAGCGAGTGAATATCTTTCTCCATGTCTTTTTGGCCTCCACCTCTTCTCCTTGCTCTCCCTCTCTTCTTCCCCACTGCCCGACTGTCCTCCCAAGCCCCATAGGAATGCCGCACTTCCCACCTGCCCAGGTGTGCCGCAGATGTTCCATCAAGGAAGACACTGCTTTTCGCCAGGGGCAAGATCAGGGTGAGATGGGCATCCCTGATGACAGGGGTGTGGCCTGAGGCTAGCTGTGACTCGGGTCCTGGAGGATGGGGCTGGGGGGAGACTGGCCTCCGCCATGCCTACCCTCCCAGTGCATTCATCCCTGCCCTCCCTGACCTTCCCTGGCTGCCAGCGGTGGGTGAGGAGGATGGAAGGCCACCAAGGGAGAGATCTCCACCCGGGCCAGACCCTCAGGAAAAGGATGCCATGGGACACTGGGTTTAGTTTTCACTCTCAACTCATGTCCTACCACCCCTGCCAGAGGGCAGACACAAGAGCTTTCTGTGTGGGACACCTGGCTTTGGACTTCGAACAGGAGCAATGCTGATCACCTGCACAAGTGAGCCTGGCAATTCAGATTCCAGTGTCCTCACCCACCCACTCATCCATCCATCCATCCATCCATCCACCACCCTCTGAGGGTTCTTCTGTGCCAGCCATGGCTCTAGGTACTAGGGACAGAGCAGTGGACAAAATAGACAACCCCACCCAGCCCACATGGAGCTGACATTCTGGTGGAGGAGATAGACAGGCGGAGCCCAGGAGAAGGTAAGGGTGGAGGGGAGTAGGCCTGAGGCTAAGACATCCTGAACACATTCACTCTGGGTGTCACTCGGATGGACACAGGGAAGACTTAGGTGCAGGTTTTCGTCAAAGTCAGGGCGGGCACAGATCTGGGCATCATCAGCAAACACGTGTTCTTCAAAGCCCTAGCCTGGATGAGACTGTCACCAGACAGGGCCCAAGGAGGTTCCCCAGAGAGAAGACAGACTTCAATTCACTGCATCCACAGAGTAGGTTCTTGACTCATCACGGAAAACAACTGCAGGACTCATCTGTGGGAGGCACAGACAGATTTACTAGGCAGAGTCAAAGAAACACACACTCAATTTAGCTCAGTGGCACCACACCTCCCTGGCAAGGGCAAGGTCCTGAGTTCGATTCCCAGTACCAAAAAAAAAAGCACACATTCAGTGAAAATGGGGCATGGGCCCTCCAGAGAGGTGCACGACAGTCTGGGGTTGGAAACATTTCCATGGTCTTGGGGTGTCCCCAAGATGGATGCTCTAAGATGGATAGTCTCAGGTTACACTGGGGTGCTAGGTTAGCGTGCAAACCATCTGCATTTGTCTGAAGTGGGACCCAATTAATAGTGCTATTTCCTTGAGGGTGGCAGTCTGTGGAATTTGTCAATCTACAGCATCAGAGGAAAAGCACAGGCTCAATTTGCAGGAGAAAGGCATGGGCCCAAGTTAAAGGCTTCTTGTACCTTTTAAGATTCTTGGGAATTTGGGGAGTAAGTTTCATCAAGGAGAAAAGAGTCCTTGGCACCTTGGTTAACACCGTGTCTTGAAGCTGCAGTTTTCTTCAAAGGACAATGTTAACATTACGATATTCCTTGCCTCCTTTTTACCCATCTTTGTGTCTTTTATCCTACCTCAGGATCACCAAGGGGGTCTTCAGGTCTCTGGGATGAGGCAACCCCAGGAAGCGGGGCTGGGAAGGAGATGACTGTGACCGTGGTGACAATTTGGTTCACTTGAACTTCCAGATCAGTAGCCCAGGAGTTTCCCTCCTTGCCTGTCACCTGCTTACACTTCCTGTGCACTGAGGTGAGGGAAAGAGTCTGCACCTTAACCCCACCTTGTGGCTTTTCCTGTGCCCACTGAAGTGTGAAGATCACTGCTCTAGGCGGCAGTCTCCAAACTTTTCCAATCTCATATACCTATCAGGAGAAAATATATTTACTTGTAAACTTATTCTCATTCTGCCATGTATACTCCCATATGCTAGGTACACAGCCATGGGTGGCCCAAGTAACCTCTCTGTGCCTCAGTTTCCTCACCCATACAATGCAGATAAGCAGAGCACCTGTCTCAAGGTTGCTGGAAGAGCAAAAGATGTGCAGCACTGGGAACAGTGCCCGACCCGTGGGGTCATCACAGCTACTATACCAACAGTGATGCTTCCTAATAGGAATCCCACTCTTCTCACTATGTGGACCTGGGAGATCACTGGTCCACATAATGAGGCCTTCAAGGCCAAGGACCACATCTTTGTTGTTCATTCTTTCATTTCCCATGCCTAGCAGAGGGCCTGACACAAAGCTGGCAGGCAGTAAACTTCTGCTGAGATCCATTACCACCACTACAAGGCCAGGCACAGCGGCTCAATTGTTACAACCAAGGTAGTGATCAATAATCCATTTTATAGTGAGATCCTGAGCTCTGAGGCATAAAGCGATTTGTCTAAGATCACGTTGTGAGTTATGGCAGAGCTGGAGCCCAAACCCAGGCCACCCCATGCCTGCCGCATGGTCTGTGACCTCTCCCCATTACCAGGGGTTCATCCCGGAATTGACACCTGGGAACTGGCCCCTCGGGGGTTAGGGCTGCTCTTACCTGACTGTCCTCCTTCCCCCAGCAAAAGAGAAGGCACAGAGAGCTGGGCAAATGCACATATCCTCGTAACTGGCCACATACTAGGTGAGCAGAGGTGGGTACAGGCAGGAAAGGGGAAGAGGAGCAGAGAACCTGGCGGCTCATCCATGCAGGGGAAGGGCTACATCCTGAGGCCAGAAGCACCTTCTCCTCACCCCACTCCTCCAGGGCCAGGCTGCAGATCGGCCAGCGAGGCTGCATGAACAGCGAGGCTGCATGAACGGCTTTCTGAAATGTCACCAAGAACAAAGCTCCCTTTTCTGCCAGCCCCTTGTATTTACAAGCAAGCACAAATCTGTGAGAAAATTCAATTGAACGCAGATGGCAGGAAATTCCTCTAAAATGACAGTGGCCAAATTCAAACCACAAGACATGAAAATAACCCAACATACTAGACATGAAGAACATATCTTATAGACTTCTCCTCGTGCGATTTGCAATCTGTGATGGATTACCAGGAAGACAGACTGCAGATTTATTGGACTTCTGTAGAACACGGATTCCATTTGCAACAATTAAACCTTCTGCAGTGGAGAACGGGGTCAGAGGGGCTAGTGGAGATGGTGACGTTAGGCATGTGGTGTGAGGTTGATAAGGGCCAGTGTTAGCACTCCAAAGCCTGCCTCGGCCTGGCTTGGGTAAGGGCTGCCATGGGAGGCTGCTGTTTCAGTTGACACCGAGTGTCATCGGGTCAGAGGCCCAGCTGTGCAGCAAGGATTCAAGAGGCAGGGCCCATAGGCAGGCTTCCAAAGGGCTGGGCAAATCTTCGGGTCCCCTGGGTATATGGGACTAGACTGGAGTGGTAGATGATCCTAATGAGGGCAGTGGTCCTGAAGGTGATAAGAAAAAAAGAAGATGACAGAATCAACTGGCTGGGGGATGATGATGCTACACTTCCCATGCTTCTGACAAAGCAGGTATCACTAACAGATCACACTATTTCTTTCCCACGGAGCCCAGAATCCTTCTCAGCATAATTCCGCAGACAGCACTATGGACAGACCGAGTTGAGATCACAAACTGGTGTGCCAACCCTGGGCTAATGCATGGGGCCTCAGGGTGTGGCTGGAGCACCAGCGCATGCACAGGCATTAAAAAAGCCTGCTTAAACTCTTAATGAACTGGATGTATGCAAGATAGACAGACCTGGTTGCCTGTGATGGGTCAGGAGTTGAGGTGTGTGCCAATAGGGCAGATTCACATCTGTGCTATAGAGCTGTTTCTTAACCACGTGGCTAACACCCAGCACTTGTACAATTCCACCTCCTAGTCCCCGGAGGGGCTCAGATGTCCCCAACAGAGTCTGGGGATGGGGAGTAAAGAGGGCCCCAAATCTGACACTGTTCCTATTAAGAGGTGGGTCTGGGTCCCCTCTCCTGAATCTGGACCAGCCTGTGACTGCCATGATGAAAAAGTGTGGCAGTGCCTGACTCTGAGCCTGGCTTTACAAGGACCAGTGGCTTCCCTCCTGGTGTCCTGGAGTCCCAGCCACCACAGCAGTCTGACTGCCCTGTTGGAGATGATGTGAAGAGGAAGAAGGGCCCCACCCACGTACCAGCCTACGAGCCATCAGGCCTGCACCCCCTGCCAGACCAGCTGAACACCGCCAAAGTGACCCCAGTCAATGGTGTGTGGAGCTCAAGGACCGCCTGGAAGAGCATGCCGAGTCCTGCCCACAGTTGGCAGTGGGCAAAATGCTCGGTGAGTTAAGCCCCTCCGTTTGGGCAGCTTGTGAACAGCTTATCCATCCTTGTCCAATCTCCAACCCCTTTTCTCTGGCAGCAGCACCCCCAGCCTGGAGACCACCCTGGCTGCATTCCCAGCTTCCTCACTGGCCCTCAATGAGCCAAACAACCTCGAGCCACCAGCACCTTACTAAACTGAGACTCTGGTCACACCCAGCTCTCCCTGCTGGTGCTCCAAGCCCTATGTGGCCTTGGCTAACCCTCTAGCCACTGTGGTCACCATTCTCCATATGGTGACCCTCTTGAAAGGTCACCATGCTGTTACATATACTGTTCCTCCTGCTAACCCTGCTTCCTGGTGTCTGCCCGGCAAACTCCTATTCATCCTTCAGTGCCCAGTTCGAATCTAGAGTATTTGCTGGCTCCCTCTAGGCTCCTTTAACGCCCACCATCCTGTGTTGCCATTATACTCTTGACCCTCATTATATGATGGGCTGGGAAGCAGCCTGAGGAGAGGATGGAGCTTTTTTGCCCAGGGCTAACATGGCTCCTGGCACACAGTCCAATAGTTTCACTGAATAATAAAATAACAAACACGATGCAGGATGTCTAGAGTAGGACCTGGCTCTAAAGGTCTTCTATGAAAAGGTGAATTACCTGTGGCCCTGCCACATGGCATCCTGGTGCTGCTCATGTGTCCTGCTCCCCACCAGATACTCGCTGCTGCATCCACGGTGCTCAGCAAAGGGGCCTCAGGACAAGCTCGCCTCTGACCACTATAACCCCGTATCTGGCCTGCCTGTCCTTTCTCCCAGGGCAGGAAGAAGGGCGGGGGGCGGGGGGAGTCATCAAAAGAACCTACCAAGGAGCCACAGGAGCTCGATCCCTGCACCTCCGTCCTGGCTGTGTGAACAGCAGTTTCCCTCCGGTGAATGGGGATCATGACAGGGTGAACGTGATTCATAACTGGCAGAGAGCAGAGTTTACTACTGCCCAGCTGGCATGGGTACAGGTGTCAGGAAGATGCTGGGGACGGCCCTGGAGAAGGCCTCGGGGAGAGGGAGGCCCAGGAAAGGGAAGGAGACACTTCCAAACCCTCAGGCTGTTCAGAGAGCGCAGACAGGAGAGCCGCTCCACATTGGGAAAGGCTGGCTGCAGAGCAGTCAGCAACCCATAACCCCTCAGGACAGCGGCTGTGGGAGCTGCAGGACCTTGGAATCCTCTTGGGTCGGAATCAAGGGGAAATGGCGCCCGGGGATGCCAGAGGACTTGCTCAAGGTCACACAGTGAGCTGGTGAGCGTCTCCATTTCTGGTCAGGACATCACCCCACAGGCCGCCCTCGGCTGTCCGGAGCACAGGACACAGCCACACTCCGCCCCTGCCACCACCAACACTGAATTCCAACCCCAAGCCTCGGCAACGCCAGGCAGGGCCAAGAGCCCAGCCCACTCACCACCTGCTCCACCCTGAGAAAGGCGAGAAAAGCTCCTCTGCACCTCAGGTCGCCACCCACAAAACAGAAGTAACAGGTCCCACCTCCAAGGACATGTGCGAGGACGGACGGGACAAAGACAAGAAGCACTTAGACCCAGCCCTTCAAGTCACAGGCCTCAGGCCAGCTGCTGGCTTTTTCCAGCTGAGGACCTAGTCAGAAGGACCCAGCTCTGCTCCCTTCCAGCTGGATGGCTTGGGAAAGCCTCTTCTCCTCTCTGAGCCCCTTTGCCTCAGCTAACATGAGAGACTTGGCCAAGTGATCGCAATGGTCCTGCTCGGCTGAGAAGCTCCTCACGTCTACTTCAGGCTCTCCCAGAGCTTCTGCAAGTTGGGGAGCTGTCTCATTAGTGTGGAAGGAGCCACACCTCTTTCCCAGACACCTCAAGTGGGGAACATCTGAAAGGCATTAGGGCCTCACTTCAGGGAGGCCAGGGATCCATCCACTGCCTCGCTCCATCTTCCAGACCTCTGGCCAGCTCTTCCTGACTTGCTTCACCCCAGCCACCCCAGGCTCTCTCACTCCCAGCCATCGCTTCTCAGCAAGGACGGGCTGATTTCTCCTTCATTCAGCACCTATTCTGTGTCAGGCAGGGCACCAAGCCCTTTACCATGTGATCTCCTCGAACTGTCACAGCAACCCAGAGATGAGGATTCACATACTGTACCTGAGGAGGTAGCTCAGAGGGAACATGATTGGCTCTTGGCCACACTAGGAAGCAGAAAATGGACTTGATTTCAAAGTCCACACTGCACCCTCAAATTCCTTCTCAGGCCCCCCGAGCTGAGGAAAGGCAGAGGAAGGAGGGGCCTCGGACCAGAGCCTCCGGAACCCAACTAGGGTCTATGGTGTGGAAAGGGGAGACCGGGCGGGGCTGGCCTGGGAAGGGGCAGGCACAGGGCGTCACCAGGGCTGCATGGAGACTCGGAGCAGGAGACCAGCACAGATGCACTCCCTCCCACCCTCTGGGCCAGCAGAGCTCAGGTTCACGGGAAGGGGAGGCTCCACACGGAGTTGCTGCAAATCAAAGCAGGGGCCCAGCCAGGCAGAGTGATTATAGTTGGCAGAGCCATGTGTGAATCACCCACCAGCAGTCCGTCAAGCAGCCCTGAGCAACGTCCCCTCCACAGGGGGGTCGGACTGAACAGACACACACAGGTGTCCCTGTGCATTTGTACCATTCAGCACCACTCAGCCTCAGCTCAGAGACATAAGCAGGAAACGGTGCCAAGTGAGAAATGCTAACACTTCCTGAGAATGAGGGACCCAGTCAGTAAGACAGGTAGGCAAATGGTGACAGAAAGATGCCCCAGGACTGTGGGAGCTCAGAAAAAGGCCCTCATCCAGTCAAGACTGCCTGGGAAGGCTTCCTGGAGGAGGAGTGATGTGAGCTGGGAGGAGGTTAGGCATGGGGCGACTTCAGTGGCAGCCAATGAAAATGAAGAAGCAGAAGAGAGGCTGCGAAGGCAGGCTGGGCCCCTCCTGGGGACTCATTCACCCTGCTATGTGTTTGTGCTTTGTCCTAGAACAAATTCTCCAACAAACAATGGGAGGCTTTCATTAGTAATGACCCCCAACACTGAAAATGCCCCAAATACCTAGCCTTCTGGGCTCCCCAGACCACCCTACACAGGCCCAGCTAGAAGCCCCTCAAAGGGGAGGGGCTGGGCAAGACATGAGTTCCCAAGGGAGCGTACGGACCCCTGGTCCAAGGTGGCCTAGAGAAGGGGCTGCTGACCAGGGTTGGGCAAAACCTAGGCTCTGGGCACAGCCCACAGTTTCCTGTCTGCACCACATGGCGTCGAGGCTGCCCTGCCCTGTGGAGCCTCTGGACATGCCGTAATGTGGGACATCCAGTGACAGGACTGAGCTTGGGCGGCCGGATCACATGACAGCACTGCGGAGGGCTGCACCCTGGGGGGAGACGGCTTCCAGTCTTGGCTGGGCTATGTCTCTAGGACCAGCATGTAGAGTGAGAGCAAGTCACAGAGCAGGTGACCGATCTCTGCTCCACACGGGGAGTGGGCTTCCTGTCCCTGGCTGGACAAGTGGCTGAGCTGCTCCCATAGCAAGGAGGCCTGGCCCATTGAGGAGGCTAGACTGGACCCAAAGACCCCTAAATCTAGCTCACAAGCTGGGAGTCCTCAGGGAAGTCGCTGGAATTCTTGGGCCTTAGATTTGCATTTGTCAAACGAGATGCTCTGTCCTGGTTGATGGGCCGCATGAGGAGTCATAGTGAGGGCCGCATGAGAGCGTGGACGTGAGGGCACTTTGCAAAGTACAAAGCGCTATAAAAATGCACAGCAGCATTATTATTTGAAACAGACTTTCAGAAGACTGGGCCCCCTAGGACCCAAGAGCAATGCATCCTCTGCCTGCTATTGGAACCATGTGTTCCCAATGAGGTAATGGATGAGAAGGCACTTTGTAAAATGTGAATCCCAGCACGAATGGTAGTTGTTATCATTGCCATTATCGCGATGATCATGGCGGTGATGACAATCACTGCTATGCTCCCCTTTCCTGCGCAGGGACCCCAAGTGGCCAAAGATAAGCAATCTGTGGATCCCAAAGGCAGACCTGTCACACGTGGGGGCATCAGCCTCCTGGTTCAGAGGGACCTGGGAAGCCTTTCCTAACAGGCCTGGCTGACCCCAGAAGGGCGGCCCCCGTCTCCATCAGATTCCCCTCAGGTGACCCTCCCTCCCACTCCAACCCCGAACCTGGCCTTCCCCCATCTCCAGATACTCAGCTTCGCACTAGACACTTCCCTCTGTCAGCCACCAGTCAAGGGTGACAGCCAATGTTTGCTGAGCAGTGATGTGTGTGTGGGCTGCTCTAAGATCTTTACAGGGCTACATATGGCCTCCAGCATATAAAGGACACTTTGTAACACCCCCATTTCATAGATGAGTAAACTGAGGCACAGAAAGATCAGCAGCCTGTCTATGGTCACATCGCTGGTAATCACTGCAGCCAGGGTCTGAACGCACTCATTCACTGGCAATCCAAAGCCAAGGAACTGTCTCTCATGCCTCCCAAGTCTCCCGTCTCTCCACTCTGTTCCATGCCCACTCCCACCAGTCTAGTTCAGGCTGCGGCACCGTTCATCTCAGCCTAGGTGACGCTCCCCACTTTGTTCCTCTGGCCTGTCTCCTCGGCCCGGTAACTCAAGGCCTTGGGCCTGTCTTGTTCTGTCCTAGGTTCCTAAATCTTGGTGCAGGCCACAGGCCCCACTGAACAAATCCAAACCCAACCCACTGGGGCAGCCCAGGCTGCTACGCTGAGCAGGGGCAGCAGGCAGCAAAGAGAGGGCTGTGAGTGCCAGGCAGGCACGGGCCAACGTCACCCTGTGTCCTCCCATGCCATCCACTCACGGACTTCAGGGGTAACTGGGAGCCTCACAGACCATGCTCCCCAGGGACCCTCCAGAGCTTAGGGATGAGCCATGGCACAGTGGAAGACGGTGGCGCCCTCACCACTCTGGGCCTCAGTTTCCTCATCTGCCCTTGGAGTGAGCCACCCTTCCTGGAAGGGGGCTGCTGGGGGAGGGGGTGTCAGGGAATCGCTGGCACAACACTGGCCCAGACCTGGAACTCCAGAACCGCTGGGGCCACAGCAGCCTTGCAGTCAGGAGGACAAAGTGTTCCAAGGCTGAGTTGTGACTCCCTCTGGACGGGGGACCCTGGCCTGGCCTTTATGAGGATCAATGATTTATGGCTCCTTTGCGGGGAAAGGCTCCTTGATGTGACTCCAGATGCCTCTTGAGGGAAGCAGGATCAGCTCAAGACTAACTGGGGTGCCCCCATCCCCGGTCACCCCTCTCTTCTCACTGATGTCCTGTGTCTGCTCCTGTGCAGTGGATCAGAAAGGTGACAGGGAACCCGGGCTGGCCGCAGAGGTCTGCACGGTACCCATTCAAGGGAGCGCCCTCGCCACTAGAGATCCTGTGCCCCTGTCCTCCGCCACGGTGGGCGTGAACACCATACTGCTGGCCCATGCCTAGAGTGGCCTGCCTCTGCATACCCACTCCTGGAAGCCCTCAGACTGCCTCCTGCACCAGAAGCAGGGTCAGAGTATGGGGTGCTGCTGAGAGTGGCCCAGCACTGACACACAGCGGTGCTCACTAAACCCTAAAGGAACAACTGAATCTCTGAATGCGGAGAGTCTGAGAACACTTGCCTCTCATACCACAAAATATGCAAATAACCATGACAATGTATTTTGAGTTCTCTGTGTGCAGGCAGAGTTCTGAGTGGTGTACGTGCACCATCTGCATTCACTGGACACAGTGTTATGGAGCATTTACAATGCGCCAGGTGCTGTGCAGGTCCTGGGCATAGAGCAGGGAGGGAAACAGAACTGTGCCCTCCTGGAGCTGACATTCTAGTAGATGGCACAGACAGCAAACAAAGAGGTCACACAGAACATCTGTGGCTCATGGGTGCTGAGTAGAAAAAATAAGCAGAGATGGGAAAAGAAACTCTGCAGAACACTTAAAGCAAGCCAACCAGCAAAAGGAGGGAGGAAACAAGCCAGGGGGTGACCTGGGGAAGAGCATTCTGAGCAAAGATGGCAGTAAGTGCAAAGGTCCTGAGGCAAGGGCACAGGTGTGGGTATTTGAGGACAAATAAGGAGGCCTGTGTAGCAGGGGGACAGGGAGGGCAGGTCAAGATGAGGTCAGAGTGAATATTGGAGGGCTATGTATTGCTGCCAATGTAGACACTGTGGCTTGTGATCCAGTGATCACGGTAGCAGCCACTGGACAGAGAGGTTTTATCTGAATAGGACCCTGCTGCAGGGATGGAGGCAGGGAGTCAGGTGGAGATGGAGGAGAGCAGGGAAGACAGTAAGAGGTCAGGTCCTGCCTGTGCAGTCAAGCAGAACTAACCATGGGAGATGTGAAGCAGCCCAGCGCCTGCCCACTACCACCACGTGGTCCATGCTGTGTGCATACACAGGCCACAACTCTCCCTTCTGAGCACCAGCCCCCTGCAGGGCCAGGGGCCACATGAGGGCAGTGCACCCAGGGCCACCCAGCCAGTCAGGATTGCAGCGCTGCAGGGGCTCAAGCCAGACTCCGCGTGCCTCCTTCCTAAGGGTCTGGCCCCAAGTCCTGACATGGAGCGAACCTCCAAACACCTTCCACTCACCTGCTGCCTGAGTCTGCTGTGCAGCTACAGCAAAACGCTGGGCAACAGGACTGTGTCAGGCACAGAAGCATGAGTCCTTGCAGTCAGGAGGCTGCAAGGTCCCAGAGTGAGCCACGCCAAGGCACCTGCTGAGGGCCTCCTTGCTTTGTCCTCGATGGTGGAAGAGAGAGGGCAAGCTGGTGAGCACTGCACGAAGCCTCCTATAGCCTCGGCCTCACTAAGAAGGGAGCAGTCTTTATGTCCCCTAGAGGCCTGGCCTTAGTGCCACCTGGTTGGGGTCTGGGATTTTGGAAGGGACATATTCTGGCCCCCACACACTCCTTCAGTCATTCTCTGCCGTCTCCTTGGATGCAGCTGGCCCCTCCCAGCTCTGTGGACGCCTCCCCTCCACTGCTCCCTCGCCACACAGTTTCTCCTTGGTATCACACACAGGATGAGAATCCTCCAGTTAAACTCTTCAGTTTCTTTTCTCAACCTCAGAACTGCTGCTCCGGACAGTTCCTGGCTGCAGGCTTGTCCTGAATATTACAGGAGGGTTAGCAGCATCCACACTGAAAGACAGACCCAGGCCTGGGCTCCCCAGGCTCCTTGCTTGAAGAACACACTATGTTTTCTTTCTCAAAGTGCTTTCACACCCTGGGTCTTCTCTGACCCTCCTTAACACCCCAATGAGATCCCCCACTGCAAGATGAGGAAAGTGAGTCACAGAGTAGGGAACTGCCCAAGGCCACACAGCTGTTCAGGGGAAGCGCCTGGGCCAGGCTGGGCTGTTCTCCCAGATGCTCTTCAGCTAAAACTAGGCCCTCCTGGTCCCATCTCCTGGAGCCTTCATCTGGGGCTCCTCTTATGTGGTCACTTGCAGTCCATGAGCCTGTCCCCTGTGCTGGCCCTATCCCCAGAGGCGCACCTGAGTGGCAGCATGGATTGGAGATGTGTGCTGCAGTATCTCCAGCTCAGATGGGACCACAGGAAGGGACAGGTGTGAGCAGAGCTGCAGGTCCTCCCTGTGTGCACACACGAGCCCCCTCTGTATACCAGGTACCAGCATAGGGCTTGGGTCCTGTGGAGGTGCAGTGAAGGACAGACAGGAAGAAGGAAGGGAAGAGTGAGGGCAGGGAGGACTTTCTCTGCCAGGTAAGCCTGAATGCTGCCATGCCCTTGCTCCACCACGCACATACCCAGGCTGGGCTAGGTGCTTTCTAGTCATTCGTGTCACAAATATCAGCTGAGGATCTCCTCTGTGGCCGGCAGTGTGCAGGTGCCGGGGTACTGCGGAGAGCAGGCAGGACACAGGCAGCCCCTGTGGGCCCTACTGGCTGCCAGGACGTCTGTGCTCCGTGCCCAATACCCCCAGCCCCTCTGACCATGAGGTTGCTACCTCCTGTGTGCCTGTCCCGCACAGAACAGAGCACCCCTGAAGGTAGAGATGGGTCTGACTCCCGGCTCTGTCCCCCACCTAGCACACAGCCCAAGTCCTGCCCTTTGTGGACCATTTTCTGGCTGAACTGAACGAATCTCGCATCCAAGGATTTGGGGGAGGAGGTCTGGCTCAGGGAGGACTCGGCCAGCTTTGTTTTGTCCGACTAGCTTGAGGCTGCACAGGCTGTGACAACACACAGAGATTACTGGTCTAGCTTTTATCTTTTATCTAAATGACCCAAACCATAAAACAAAAGCAGCTCAGTGGCCACAGCCTGGGCAGAAATCCTACTTCTAGACCAGACTACTCTCTGGATCCAACATTAGCCAGCTCTGGCTGAGAACGGTTCAGCTGGCCTGAGCCTCAGTGCTCCTCCAGGCTAAACCCACATCTCTCGCACCTCCCAGCGCCACACAGCTCCGGGCCAGAGACGGGTGACTCAGACCATGTGAGGTGCTTACATGAGGCAAGAACTTTTTAGACTACAAATCCGCCAAAAGTGAGACTCCTCCCCAAGTCTGACGCCTCCCTTTCCTAAGCCCTGTAACTACTTAATAGATGTCCACGTCATCTTACTGAGGACAGGACTGTTCCTCACTCAGTGCCAGGGATGGGGCTCACTCATCCCTTCCTGCTTCAGATCCCAGCACACGAGCAAATGCTTCATAAAAATGTATGGGTTCCACATCGTCAGCAATTTTCTAGAAGGTAGACCTTGTCCATCCAACCCTGAGACACCAGCTAGATGAAACCCCAAAGAGACAAACAGCAAGTCCCACGGTAAGGTTCAAACTGCTCCATCCTCCTAGTGCAGCTCCTGTACTAACCATACTCAGCCCGGTCATTTGTCACATGCCTGTCTCCCCAGCTGTACTCTGCCAGGTGCCTTGACCACCTTTGCTCTTCCAGCAGTTGACACAGCTCCTCCCAGCCTGTTAGAGGGGCTCCCTGGCTCTTCGCCTAATGGAGATGTTTATCATGTTATTCTTTACAGTAGTACATGAAAAGCAGGACACAACCTAAACATCCAGCAGTGGAGGAAGGATTGTGTACATCAAGGTGTGCCCAGATAATAAAATACTATGAGGCCATTATTTTTGAGAGCTCACGAAGCCCACCAAGAAAAAAAAATCTTTAAGTAGATCATAAAAATGTTATCTGTGGATGATGCAGACGATTCTTAAACCCTGTATCCAGGTAGCCAGAAGTCAGAGGGGGCAAGGAACACGGGAAACAGGTGCTTCGGGGGAGCACATTTATGAAAGAATGCATCTCATTTTGAATTAGTTATTGCTGCTATGCTGTCAGTGAAGAATTAAAATAATTTGCAGAAAAGCAGGAAGGTGGAAGTAGAACATCTTCACAGTAGCAGATATTTTTAAAGAACAGAGGGTTCGGTGCTTCCCTATCGCACTCTCACGCCTGGCTCGAGATGGCAGCGGCGCGGGCGACTCGGGCTCCTGGGACACAGACACGTTCTCCGTGGAAGACCGGGTGCAGAAGACGACGGGCAGCGGCACCGCCGGCGGGGAGCGCTGGGAAGGCAAGGACGTCAAGGATAACTGGGATGATGACAAAGACGACAAAGAAGAGGAAGCAGAAGTAAAACCAGAAATAAAAATTTCAGAAAAGAAAAAAATAGCATAGAAAAGAGAAAGAACGGCAACAGAAGAAAAGGCAAGAAGAAATTAAAAAGAGGTTAGAAGAACCTCAAGTGCTGACACCGGAAGAACAATTAGCAGATAAACTGCGGCTAAAGAAATTACAAGAAGAGTCAGACCTTGAATTAGCAAAAGAAACTTTTGGTGTTAAAAATACAGTTTATGGAATAGATGCTATGAATCCATCTTCAAGAGATGATTTCACAGAGTTTGGAAAATTACTAAAAGACAAAATTACACAATATGAAAAGTCACTGTATTATGCCAGATTTCTGGAAGCCTTAGTTTGAGATGCATGTATTTCATTGGAAATTGATGACTTGAAAAAGATTACCAATTCACTGACTGTGCTGTGCAGTGAAAAATAGAAGCAAGAGAAGCAAAGCAAAGCCAAAAAGAGGAAGAAAGGTGTGGTTCCTGGAGGGGGATTAAAGGCTACCATGAAAGATGATCTGGCAGATTATGGTAGTTATGATGGAGGATATGTACAAGACTATGAAGACTTCACATGACATTTTATCTTCTGCTGTCTTCTTTCTGTGGCCCACAATCCCTTCAACATGTAGCACAACTTCCTTTCCTTTCAGTTCTGCCAAATGCTACAATCAGAATTGCAGTATCTTTTGTGCTGGTTACTCAACCCCTTGACACTCAGGTGCTAACGTGCAAATGAGGGAACTTGGATCTTGCTGTGAAGGGGTTAAAATCAGGAACCTCAACTGCTACTAAATCATAGTTTAAAAACAGATCTAGGGCCGGGGATTTAGCTCAGTGGTTTCGTCGCCTGCCTCACAAGCACAAGGACCCAAGTTTGATCCCCGGTACCAAAAAAAAAAAAAAAAAAAAAACAGATCTAATAATGTTGTCATTGTTGGTATCTGATTCCACAGCAGCATTTACTAAATTGGAAACAAAGGTTGCAACATGACAAAAAATTATGTAGTATTTACCAGCACCATTCAGTAATACAGCCTTAACCATACCTCCTTGAACTACTTCATAACTTGTCAAGAAGAGCAGTTTGCAGCAAGGGCATGTGGTGCCCATCTAGTATTAAAATTGCTTTGTCTTGGGCCAGGGATTTAGCTCAGTGGTTCCACTGCCTGCCTCACAAGCGCAAGGACCCAAGTTCAATCTCCAGTATCAAAAAATAAAAAAATAAATTGCTTTGTCTTAAAATTGAGCATGAGGATATTAAAAATCCATTGTGGGGGCCGCAATGGGTGCCTGCATGGGCCTGCCACACGTGGGAGGGCACTGGGAGGCCAGCAGTAGTCACTGCCGCTGTGGCCTCAGCTAGGCTGGCTTTGGACTCACTGGCACCCAAACCACACCATCTGTCTTCCCCAGCCCCAAGTCTACGGAACCCGCTCCCGCCGCTGCCGTCACTGATCTCGGCATGCCCATGATCACCTGGTGCCTTTCGGCGGTGCGAGGCCTCCACAGGACTCTTATCTGGATGCCACTTTAGTGCCAGTTTCTGATATGTCTTCTTGATGTCCTCAGAGTTGGTGGTTCCAGGGTTTTACTCAGAATGACATTAGGAAGAGAAGTGATGTCTCCTCTTCGGGCAGTATCTTCTTATACTACAAATGGCAGAAACGTTCTAAGATGGGATCTTCCACCAGAGCAAATTAGAACAAGAACTGAGGAACTAATTGTGCAGTCCAAACAGGTGTATGATACTGTTGGAATGCTGGAGATGGAGGAAGTCACTTACGAGAACTGCTTACAGGTGCTAGCGGATGTGGAAGTGACGTACATAGTGGAAAGAACCATGCTAGACTTCCCTCAGCATGTATCCTGTGACAAAGAAGTACAGGCAGCAAGTACAGAAGCAGACAAGAGACTTTCTCATTTTGATATTGAGATGAGCATGAGAGAAGATATATTTCAGAGAATTGTTCATTTACAGGTAAATGGTATTATGAATCCCTTTAAGGGGGGAGCTACAACCAAAAAGTAAGAACTTGTAAGCTAGAGCAGATATAGCTCAGTGGCAGAATACATGCTTTGCATACATGAAGCCCAGGATTCTATCCCCAGTACAAAGATGACCTTTAACCCAGGATTAAAAGTATTTGAATTCTCCAATGATTATAATAGTGAACATAACATAGTACTGTATAATGTTTTATTATATTGAATAGATTTACATTAAGTGCTAATTTCATTCACTTAAAATTAAAAACCAAGCCAGGTGTGGTAGTGCACACCTGTAATCACAGCACTCAGGAGGCTGAGGCTAGAGGATTGCAGTGAGTACAAGGCCAGCCTGAACTGTATAGCAAGACCCTGTCTCAAAAAAAAAAAGAAAGAAAGGAAGAAATTAAAGACCAAATGAGTAAGAGTGCACATCTGTAAATCTGAGGTTATTTGACCATCATAAACTATCATGTTCAAAGTTAAAAATCTCTGAATATTGCATGGTTTATATTAGAACAGGTCAATTAGAATCAAATAGAATTCAGTTATCTGTACATGCCTTGTGGATTTGGCTGTAATATTGATGACAGACTTGATAATGTACGCCAGTCATGCTCGCTGCTGTCATTCTTACATTTTTCAGTACTCACAGAAATTATGGATAATGTTCTATGTGGGTCTGTTTTGAATACTTTGATCTTTTTATCAACAATGTTAATTTGCCTCCCAGAATATTCATCATGTCTTTGTTTTAAATTTTTATTTTCCTGACACCTTAGCAGTTTTTTTGGGAAAAGTGTTTTAATGTGCTAGGCATTTTTTATTATGCATATTTCTTTCTGTAAAATTGCAAAAAAAACACATGGTTTGTCTCTTTTTATGGCAATTTGATGTAAAACTGCTTTTTAATTTGCAACTCTAGAGACTATGCAATCAAGACTTTGTTTAGACATGTAAGATGTACATGGTTTTTATTTTCTTATGTTGAACAATCATTTTTTTACCCTATAATTCATAATCATCAGTATGGTTCAGAATAGTGAAACCTGGCATTTTAAAAATAACATAAATAAAAATAAAATAAGTATACGATTAAAAAAAATCCATTGTGAGGAAGACCGCTTATCTCAGAGTGAAGATACTTAAAAATTAAATGACCCAAACCCTCCAACTTTGAAGCTAAAGAAGGTAAACCTCTCCATTATTGCAGTACAATTATTACTGTGGGATCTGCTGAGTGAATAGACCATCTAGTTTTTAATTTATTAGACTATTTCTACCGATGCCATGCTTCAGGATGGGGGAGGGAAACTACCTGACTCAAGAGTCTGAGAAATAAATCTCTTTTGTTCTTCTACGCTGCAGTGGAACAACTTTAACAGGGTTGTGGCATTTCCTTTCCTTTATAAAACATGCCCAGCAAACTGCACCAGTTAACTACAGTTTGGTAAATTGTTACGTTCACAATTGTGACATCTGCAATGCTTTATAAAGTAACTAATTTAATAAAATTACTATTGTGAGGACTTAAATTCTGTGTTACATCCCAAGAGATATTTTTGGAGAGCACAGAACACAGCTTTTGGGATTAAAGTTATCTATATACTTACTAAAGCTTAATCAACAATTAATCACGAATGATGTGCTAGGTTGTTAATAGTGTCACCACAGAGCAACTCAGCTATAAGGCTATTTATTTGGGACATTATTTTGTTGTTTAGATACTAAGGCTTAATTAAGTAGTATAAGAACTATTTATTTGGAGTAATGGAGCCTACAACTCAGGTTATGGTTACAAGCATAAACTGGGATCTTTATCTTGTCCTAAGTGATTTAACAAGATTTGTTGGTTTATCTTTTTTTGTTCCAATTATCACAACCAGAGCAAAAAAAAATTTATTTCCATAGGAAAGAGGATCCTCAGCTCTGTAGACTTAAGTGTAAAAGAGGTCCACTTGAATGAGTTAGTGAATTAATAGAAGACCTGACTACTCAGCAATAATTATATCAAATACTGTTTTAAGGCAGACAAGGGCTAAGATTTCCTTAGCAGTAATGACATATGCAGAATTTAAAATCTATTTTATTATAGAAAGATCAGCTTCTAACAAATGAAACTCTATCACCTGTTCCTTAACTGTGTAAATAGTATTAAATTTCTCTGAAACTGGAAAAAAAAAAGAATAGAGGGTTCTGTAGGAAAACGGATGTACTCTGAGACCATAACGTTAAGTGAAATAAATCAGACACACAAGCTTAAATATTGAGACACCCAAAATATAAATGAAGAGCTAAATAAAAGACAGATAGTAGGAAATAGGGAGACGGCTCTTTTGCAAAAGAGAAGAGGATCAAGAAAAGGAGAGAAGGGCCGGGAATTTAGCTCAATGGTTCCGCTGCCTGCCTCGCAAGTGCAAAGTGCCAAGTTCGATCCCCGGTACCAAAAAAAAAGAAAGAAAAAAGAAAAAGAGGGAAGGGAAGAGAGGGGAAGAGAAGACAAAAGGATGAAAAAATAATTAAGATGTGTTGTATACATGTACACACAAAAAATGTAATCATTACATACTGCTATCGTGTATTAATAAAAAAATAGCACGTTCTGGAAGACAGAGTTTTACTACACACCAGTCAACTCAGTGATGAGCTCTCAAGCTGCATTTACCAGAAGAAAAGTGTTTAGGTACAAAAACTCTCACCAGGGCTGGGGATTTAGCTCAGTGGTTCCGCTGCCTGCCTTGGAAGCACAAGGTCCTGAGTTTGATCCCCAGTATCAAAAAAAAAAAAAAAAAGAAAGAAAACTACAAAAACTCTCACCAGGCATAGTGGCATGTACCTGTAATCCCAGCTACTTGGGAGGTTGAGACAGGAGGACTGCATAAGCCCAGCCTGCACAACTCAGACGGGCTATGTCTAAATAAATAAGGCAGGGGGTGTAGCTCAGTGCTCCTTGCGTTAAATCCCCAGTATGGGGCAGGGAGCCTCTCTTCCAGGGTCCAAAAAGGCCACCGGGAGCAGACTCAAGCTAGGCTCCTGGTACCACATTCTAAAGGATCCTGGCAGCCCACATCCTGAGAATAGTCCCCAAGGCTGGTGGGCTGGCTGATGGCCTCTAGATGGTAGGCTCACAGGCTTCCAGTGCCTGAGGCCTCCCAGAGTAGGACCAGGACCAAGGAGGAAGCTGGAGGGGACAGCTTTCACATAACAGAAAGTAGTAAGCTCCCTGTCACTAGAGGCATCTGGGGCAGACTGGAGACCTTCTGCCGAGAACACTTTCCGGGGGCAGATGGATCTCGTATATGGTGTGGAAAATGAAAAGTGTATTTATTATGAACCTATATGAATTAGAACACACCGAATTATCTCACTGAATCTTCAACATTTTTACAGATGACAGATTGAGGCTTAGGAAGGAGAAATGCTTTGCTCTCAGTTTGCAGGGCCAGTTGACCCAAAGCAGGGTTTGGAACCCAGATCTGCCCAACTCCAAAGCTCCTTCCTCTCACTCCCAATTTTTAACTTTAACTATCGCAGTCTTTAGCAAGAAGAGTTTCAGTCCTCTCTGGACTTCTTCCTCCTGTGAGATGAGCAGGTCTTGGTTTTTCCATCTGTAAGCTACGTCTTGGGAAACAGGAGGCCCTGGCCAAGATGGTGGCGGCCCATCCACAGCATAAGGGGCCAAGGCCAACGGAGCACATCCCTGCCCCAGGCAGTCCCAAAGCCACCTTGCCTAGCCATTCCCACTGCTCCAGCTGCTAAACTGGACAGAAGCCCAGGGCACATTTTAAGCTCTCCCCAGGTCCTTGCTGCTTCTGAAGAGCGGATTGGGAAGCATTATGGGGACATGGGCAGAGCACCAGACGAGGCATAAGAAGGAACCCTGGCTTCCGTCACCTCAGGCAAGTCTCTCCACATCCCTAGGCCCTGCCTTCCTTCGTGCAAAATGGAATCAATCCATCTACCTGGTCCAGTTCAGAGCTGTATGGGGTTCTCCCTGCAATGCCCTCTCACATTCCATTCTATGAATTCCTCCTTTGACTCCCTGGAGTCGAAGCTGTGAAGTCACCTACTCTGTGAAGTCTTCCTGATCACTTTCATTCCCCACCCTAGAGCTCACTCTGCGCTCCTCTTGCACCAGGCAACCCTTATCCTTGGACTATTTATGTAACTGCAGGTCTTGGAGTAGGCGCCATGTGTGTCCAGCTGCAGGCTGGTGAGCTGGACTGACAGCAAGGCCCCTCTGCCAAGCCAAACCCAGCATGCCCTTTGAGGTCCTGCAGATTCCCATGAGCTCTGCCTGCAGCCTTGGATGCCGTGCAGTGCACCACCTGCTCCTCTCCTCTCCCTCTCCCACAGACCACAGTCTTCTCTCCCCTTTCCAAGCCCACACTGCCCAGCTCATGGCTGGGTACACAGCAGGACCATGACTGCTCACAGCCAGATGTCCCCTGTGGCAAGAGTGCCCTGGAGTAGTAGCAGCCCTGCCCTCCCCTCTGCTGGGACTGACGAGACTGAGGCAGGACAGGCTCCCCTCCCCCAGCCCAGCCTGGCCACACTATCCCAGGTCCCTGCCAGGCCAGGCCACTCTAGCTCGAGCGCACTCATGCTGAGCTGGCAGGCACTCCGTGTTCCCCAACATCTCATGCCTATAAAGGCCAGTGTGGCGCCAGTGGTGATGGAAGCTTCGTTCCAGTCTGGGTCCCCCATGAACCCCATCTCTCTGAGCCCACACTCAGCGGAACCGCCTGTCCACAGCCACCCACTGCACTCTGCTGTCAGTGGGACCCCAGGGTGGTTTAGAGATAGTGGTGTGAGACAGGGGCCACCTACCCAGGGACAACAGTCTCAGGCAGTGCAGAACCAGTCCATGCCGGCAGTTTTACCACGTGTACAGAGAGGTGGCACAGGGTAGGCGAGACCTGGCTTCAAGCCCTAGCTCCTCCCTCCTTCAGGAAGCCCTCCCAGGTGTCCATTCCAATGGCCCTGGTCTATGGGCATCCACTACTCCTTGAGCTACCCATGCTTCTCCTACGAAACTGGGATTTCCTCCCAGGCAGGAACAGATATGTTCTGAGTCATCCACCTCAGGGCTGGTGACAGAGCAGCAACAGTGAGCATTTGTAGGGTGGACAAATGGATTTAAAACACAAAAGAACAAAGCTCAACCACCTACGCTTATACTTCTCTAGAGTGAGGACTCAGCCAACTTCCACCATGCACACCCTGAGGGCCATGCATGACCCCTGGAGAACAGCAGATGCGATGTCTGAGAGATGGCAGGAATGCACCGAGGCCTGGGTGGCCAGCTCCTCCCCAAGGCCAGGCCAAAGGATCAGCTGAGATGGGGAATGTCACAAGCCAGGGGCAAGGGTGGTGTGGACCAGGACTACCAAGGTGTGGTCCACAGCCCAGCGGCATCTCGGTCACCAGAAATGCAAGCACTCTGACCACATCCCAACCCTATGGAGGGAGTCTCAGGACAGAGCCCAGGAACCTGGGATTGAACAAGCCTGCCGGGGATTTCTATGCAGGGTCATTAAGAGCCAGTTCCCACCACAGCTGAGTCACCTCAGTTCTCCCTGTCCCTGTTTCCACCTATTAAAAAATGGGGACGAAGACACCCAGCAGGGAACCCTGCAGCTCCATGCTAGCAGGGATGCAGCAGTGACACAGGTCCAGGATAAAGGCACATTGTCCCCTGGGGACTGAAATGATGCTGCCCCAAGGGATGCCAGGCTCACAGCCCCGTCAAAGCTGGCAGGAACCCACAAGCTCCAATCCACACAGAGGAAACTCAGGCCCAGAGCAGGCCAAGACTGGCTGGAAGTCACCCAGCAGTGAAGTGTGAGCCAAGCCTGGGGTGCAGCCTTCTAGGGAGATTTCAAGTAGAAGTGTCCTTCAGGACCTCTCCGTCATCACGGCCCAGGGGCAGTGGGGACGGGCCCCCCGCAGACAGCACTGCTGGCTCAGTACTCCTGACTCAGTACTGCCGACTTGCCCTTGGCCAAGAGCCTCGCACAGGCTGCAGGCCAGGCAGAGGATGACAGCATCTCACCAGCAATAGCCTGTGTCTCGTGTTAAAGGAGGGAGAGAGGGTCTGCACAACCCCAGCAACCTGGAGTACCCCAACCCTGACTCACACCCTCATTCCGGTACTCACTCAACAATTAGCACTGTGCTGGTGACTTTAATCTTAGTAAGGACAAGAAAATCATTCCACTTTTAGAGATGAGGCTCAGAGACGTCTGGTGACTTGTCTGTGGTCACACAGCCCGAGCACAATGGTCTGACATGGACGCCCTTGCTCCACCCACGCCCCTGCTACTTCCTGAATCAGAAGCTCAGGTTTGTTCCTGGCTCAGCCCCAAATGAGGGCCTGACTTTGGGTAAGTCACAGCCCCGCTCTGAGTGAACCTCAATCTATCTCCCAGGCCTGCCTGGGACTGTGGAGACACGCGGGTGTCACTGTTAACAGGAGGCACAGAGCAGCGGGTCCAGGCTCAAACTGTGTCTTCAGAATCCTAACTGGCTGCTTCTGTCATGGCTGGCACCATCCTGCCACCTCCGTCGCTGTAACCTCCCCATCACCACTCCACAGAACCCCATACTCTCCCTTCCACCCCCTCTCCACCTGGCCCGAAAGTCCCAGCCGGAGCCAGCAGCCACCAGGACCCTGGTCCAAGTGTCCTCAGGCAACAGAAGGCAGAAAAGATTCTGATTTAAAACTTCTTGAACAGAACCTTCTTTTATTTTGAGAAAGAAGAAATCATAGATTTGGTTCAGGAACAAAAAATTCATCCTTGGGTTCAGTTTGGGATTCAGCAAATTAGCATCATTTGCTCTGGTTTGGGGTTTGAGGTTTTGGTCAAGTCTGTGGGAAACAACAATTGGGGACACCCCGCTCCACAGGCCCCAGAAGTGTCAGGCTCACTGGCTCCATCTGAGGACCAAGGGAGAAGGAAAGATCCTGCAGGGAGTCTGGTTCCCCTTCTGTCCGAGAGCACTCAGCCCAGGCATGGACAGAGAAGTGTCGCCTGTCCCCAGCTCAGTGTCCTCCTCCCTGTGTTGGGCCATCTGCCTTTCCCTCTCCTGGGACAGCAACCCAGTCTGGAACCTCCACATCTGAGACCCCACCGCATCCCGCCAGGCCTGCCCTGGTCTTCCCAGCGACCTGTCCCCCTCACACCACACTGCCCCATGCCCAGCTCAGCCCCACTGCGCCACAAACATGTCCCTTACAGAAAATCAGGCTGAACCAAGCTAGGCTACAGGACCTCCCTTCCAGTTTTCCAGGTTTGCGTCCTGCGGCCCCACTCACCTCCCAGCGTGCCCTCTAGCACCCTCTAGGGCCCAGCCAGGGCCAGTCCCTCCCGTTCTGCCTTGCCTCCATTTAGGAGTTTCAAAACCCTGGAAGTAACACTACTCACACTTGCCTTGTACTGGAAAAAACACTGATTTTGCCAAACATGCCTGCAAGCCCCACTCTCTGGCCTCTCTGAGCCTCATCTGCAAAATGGGAATGTTAATAATGCCTCTTTTGCAGGGTTTCAAGGATTAGGTGATGGGACATACAGCACTTGGCAGAGCCCCAGGCACCCAGTAGGTACCCACAAAATCCGAGTTCTTCCCCACTCCAGGAGTGTCTCCCTTGGAGGACAGCACCTACCACCTTCCATAGGTCTAATCACAGGGTGATGAGAGGCTCTGTGCTCGGGCTGCCTTCCTCACCAAGGGTGCGATTTGCAGCTTAGTTATAATGGATAACTAGTTAACAACTGCTTGACCACTTTCCACCAACCAGCAACACTGATGGAAGCAGAGGCTCCTTGTGCACAGGCGCAGTGCTGAGCCCATCTCTCAGGGGAGTAAACTGAGGCACATAGCAGCCAGAAGCTTGCCAGGGTCCCCCGTGCAGGGGTGACAGGGCTGGGCCTGGAATTCAGGTCTGCCTGCCCTGAGAGACAGCCTTGCCTCACCCACACCTAAGCCTGTTCCCAAAAGCTCTGTTCCTTGGCCTGGCCATCAGAGCAAGCAACGGACAGCCAGAGGAAAAATAGCCCAGTTTGGATGGCAACAAAAATGTGGGTTTTTCTTGCTAAACAAATTAGTTTACATCTGGTGATGTGCAAATAAATAGAGGGGCCCAGACCAGACATCTCCCAAGGCCTGGGCCCCACTCCGATTGGACCCAGCCCCAGGCACCTGAGAAGAGCACCCTCGCTCCTCACGGCTCTCATGCCATCCTTGGGATCTGCCTCACCTCCTTCCCTCCTCTCACAGCTTCGCTGCAGCACCTCAAGGAATGCCTGCCTGGGGCGGCTCCTCCCATCCCTCTCCCTCTTGGGAGGAGCAGGCTCTGGTGTTTACCTCCCAACACCCTGCACTGAGGCCTCCACATCCTCCCCTGGCCTCGGTCTCCTTGTCTGTGAACTGGGAACAATGACCCCTGCCTGCCAGAGCCCTAGGGAGAATAAAATACCCGAGGCCCCTGCCTCGGTGCCTGGCATTTAGAAAAGGACCTGGAAATGGGCCACAGCTGGTCATCCCACTGCACAGATGACATTAGGTCACTTGCCAGGCGTGAGGCAGCAAGCCAAGTTTCTGGGCCCCAGCCCCAGTACTTTCTAGTTCACACTAAGGGGGAAAACTGGTACCTGATCCCTCACTGCAGGGTGGGGGCAGGGCTGCGAGACACACAGAGGCCACAGGGCCAGCCCACAGCCTGCCCAGTGCACAAGCCCCGCAACTGTGCATTTCTCCCGGGGCTTAAACAGAAATGTCACCTGGTCCCAAGAGCCAGGACACAGTCCCAGCCGGCTGCAGCAGGGCAAGAGTGAAGGCCCTAATCTGGGCAAGCTGAAGGAGGAGAAAGTCCTCACCCTCTCTGGACCTCAATCTTCTTAACTGTAAAGGAAAGCAGTGGACACACAGGTCCCCAGGGGCCCTTCCCAGCTAAAAAATTTGGCCTCTCTGGACCCAACTTTCTGATCTATTTCTACTGTCCAGTGGGGTACACCAGTGGTCCCAGTTCCAAACCAGGAAAACCTAAAACTACTCCTCCACCCTCTGAGCCTCGGCAGCCTGGGAAGTCACCCTATTTCCTGTGTCTTCTCCGCACCAGACCCGGGTCCCCTGTCACTGCAGCCTGGGTTCTCAGGCACAGTGACAGTGGAAGGACGTGGGGAGCAGCCTCTTGGCTCCTTTACCTCCCTCCCTTAGCTCCCTGCAAGCAGGGGCCTCTGGTAGGAAGGGGAAGGGGTCCATCCACCAGCGGGGGGAGGCAGCAGCCACGAGTGCCCCAGCAGCTGGATGACTGTGGGAGCCGTGTCCACAATTAAAATAAACCCCCAAACAGCCTTAAAATAACTACAAGGCATTTCAGGAAGATGTACTGTTGAATTTACTGTTTGTTTACTGAGACAATCTGAGCTGGGTTTCAGATGAAAGGAGGAGGGGAGACCAGATGCGAGGCTGCACATCTGACCTGCAGCATCTGCTGCTCCGGCAGAAGCCCTGGTGCTGAAGGGTGGGGGTGCCCAGAATGAGGTGGTGAAGACCCAGAGCCCCAGACCCCAGCCCAGACCACAGCGACCCCACAAAGCCACTTCCTCCGTCTATACAGGGCCCAGACAGAGGCTTGCATCTTGACTTTGGAAGCACAGAGATGAAAGTTCGAATCCCAAGAATGCATCCCCAGACAACTTCCTGCACTGCTCAGAGCCTGCCACACCAGGACAGTGTTGTGCCCATCCTGGCATTAGGGAGGAGGCCTGCAAACCCCATACAGCAGAGGACACGGGACTCCGGGGCCAGTGACCCTACTCTGAGACGCCACTATCCAGCTCATTATCTTTGTTGTAAATCGAACACTTAGGCTGAAGATCACCTGCCCTCCTACCACTGAGGTAGCCTGGCCCTGGCCCCTGATCTCACAGCAATCAGGGCAGCCTGATACAGCAAGTGTGGAAACCACCTGTTTCCTTACCTGCCCCTGCCCAGGTCACATGCCTGTGAACTCTGCAAGGTCAGCACCAGGTTGGGTTCTCTGGGTTCCCAGTACTTGGCCCGAAGCTGGGCCCGGAGCGCTCACCGAATGAAGAAAGGAAGCAGGGAGGTCTCTATCCACTCCTCTCACAGGAAGGGTCGGACAGATGTCTATCCTGTCGCAGCTACTAAGAGCTTCAAAACTTCATTTCTGATACAGCATTTTCCCTTAATATCCTCATTAAAAAAGGTAAGAAGAGAGATTTCCATCATAGCACTTCCAGAGAAACAAAAGAATTAAGGAAACGTACTTCCTTATTCTCAAGTCCACCTTCTTTGGCAGGAAGCAGGTGCTATCTATTTCATGAGCACGGGGCCTGCTACCCACTGGCACCAGGACCAGAGTGGAACACTGGGACAAAGGAGCCACCACAGACATCTGCTGCTGACTGGGCTGTGTTAACCTCGGGCAAGATACCTAACCTCTCTGAGCCTATTCCTTCTCTGAAATATAAATGACATGGATCTGTAGGGGAATCACCCTGCTCATACAAGAAAAGGTTTTAAAACTCACATGACCAGAACACAAATCCTATCTGGGGGACTGGTACGGGCAAGTATACGTATGATGTGCCCGACACATGGGTGTGAATGAGTAAATAAGTGCATGGCACCCCAAATCAAAGCCATGCTTAAAGACCAATTCTCCCTAATAAGTCAGCAGGATGAATAAAATACCAGATCTGACCCCACTGCTGTTTAAGTGAGCAGAGCAGAACATGACTGGAGACGTGGAATTCACTGTGTGCAAGAGTTTTTTCTTTGCAGCACTCAAGGTGAACTTCTCTGAGAGATGGCACGCGCATCACCACCCTCTGACACGTCCACACTGAGGCAGACAGTTGAACTGGTGTTTCCCAGGCCTGGGGCCGAACCACAGCAACGCTGTGTGCCCCTCTTCCCAACCAAGGGTCCACACGGGCCTCTAAGCTGCTCAAGTTAAAGAAGAGGTGCCACTCTTCCACTGCCCTAGCCCCTCCATGTGCGCAGGGTGGCAGGCAAGGCTCCTCCTGAGTGCACAGCTGTGTGACAACGCGGGCCCGAGCACACCTATGAGTACTGGACATGGTTATTGGCACATGGCACGCCCTTCCCCAGCACTGCTCATCAGAACGAGGAATGCAGCCTACAGTGGCCAAAGATCCGGCTGGCACAGCTGGCTCACTGAGGCCATGACAGGGACCCACTGTCCCCTGCCTGGGCTATTGCAACAGCCCTGTCACTGCCAAGCTGCTGCAGGACAAAGCCAAGAGGGTGGAATATACTGGCCAGTGCCAAGACAGGGGCCTGGCGCCATGGCAGACACTTGGGAGAATTCATATAAAGCTGTGAGCAGAAGAGAAATGGACACTGCCAGAGGGGCAAGTGGTGTCCAGTCATAAGCAGCAAAGAAAGAACATGCGTAGGCTCTCTGGACTGGACTTCCTGAACCTCCTCAGCCCCATGAGGGGTTTATTTCCAAGGACTGCTGAGGGGCAGCAGGTAAGCAGGGCCTGAGCCTGTCTCCCCTCCCACGGACTTGAGAAGTGCCCTGGGCTCCAGGTGACACAGAGAGGGCTCACCCTCAGGGAGCTGCCAACAGACATCTCTCCCCTCCCAAGTGGGCTCAGGGGATAGCAGGTTCAGGCAGGTGCAGGGCCTGGGCCTCAAAGCCCCTCTCCACTCTCGAACCCACTTCTTTTTTTTTGGGTACTGGGAATCGAACTCGTGTCCTTGCACTTTCGAGGCAGGCGGCAGAACCACTGGGCTAAATCTCTGGCCCTCGAATCCACTCTTTGCAGAGCCTCATACACGCAGTCAGCTGTTGGCTCCTTCTCTCGGCAGCTTCTCTGACCACCTCCCCGCCCATCCCACACTTGTGTGCTCAGTTTATGCTACACTAACTTAAACCACTTTGTAGGCTACTTTGCAAGTATTCTTCATCTTCCAACTAATTCATCAGCTCTTGGAGAATAAAGGAAATTTGAAATCGCTGTGCTGCATGCAATAAAGTCTTGGCATGAGCCACCAGGGCCATCACAGTGCCACACAAATGTCCCTTGCTGTAAAAGTGCAGAGCCCCGTCTCCTCTCCACAACCCTTCAACACCCGGCCCCAGGACCCACCCGCCACTGCTCAGAAGCCACCAGCAGAGCCCAGCCCTGGTGGCAGGGATGAAAGGTGCGTCCCCTTCATGCCCTGTGAGGAGCTCAGAGTCTGGCAGAGTCTGGCAGTGGCCCCGTCTCTACCTCCCCCTAGAGCTGCACCAGAAACAAACTGAGCACCCTGAGAACAGCCCCTTCCTCCAGGGGCTGCTTTCCATAAGGGATGCTGGGGTTCAAGAGATGGGAAAGGCCCTGGAGGTGACCCTAAGTGCTGGTGCTACAGGCTGGTGATTAGAATCCACCATGCTCCAGTCTGTCCTCAGGAGCAATAACCACAGAGTCAGGGGGCCAGGTGAGGAGGGGAAAACCAGGAAAGCCTTCACCTTCAGTTATTGGGGGGCGGGGGGGGGGGGACAACAGAGTGCAACAGGAGCTCGATGCATGGTATGAGAAAAGGAAGTAAGCAAAGATGTCTCAGACAACACCCACTGTACAGATGGGGAGACTGAGGGCCAGAAGAAAGAAAGCTCTGTCCCTGATATAATGATGGATCAAACACACATCCCTGACTTGAGCTCAGCACCCGGTAAAGGGTTAGAGAATAGCCAGGGGATCCCACAAATAAATACAAAATAAGCTCTGAAGGCAAGAAGGGCAGGACAGGGCTCCAAGAGCAGTCAAGGAGGGCTTCCCTGCGGAAGTGGCATGAACTGAGACATGAAGAATGCATGCATATTAAGTGAGCAGAGGGAGGAGAAAGCATCCGGGTCAAGTGCAAAGGCACTGAAGCAGAAGGAAACAGGGAGGTAAGAGAAAGGAGAGTACAGACCTGCCAGCCTGAGTCTCACTTCTGGGGGACACCTTCCTCACTCCCCGACGCACACGGCTGGGAACACCTTGATCGCCTCCTGAGCATGTGGCCACAGCCATGTGACCCTCACCACAGGCCTGCAGCTTGCTGTGGAGCACACAGAGCAAGAGCACAGACTGGGGGCCCCGGCCTGTTTGTTTCCTGTGTGACCCAGCTGAGCTACTCTACCTCTGCGGCCTCATCTGTGAAATGGGGATAACCATGGTGTCACCTGCTGCAGAGTCTTCGTCCCGGCCTAACGAGGTCATCCACATAAATCACCTACTCTGTGTCTGACACAGAGTAACCGCCAAAGAGGTGAGCAGGTGCCATCTCCAGCTCCTCTGTTTCCAGCCCTAGCAGAAAGCCCGGTACAGGGAGGAGGGTGGAGTGAAGGATAGCTGAGCAAATACAGTTTCAGGAGAGCCACGGCAATATCCCAAAGAACGTGCCCCGGGAGGCCTCGAGCACCTGCCCACAGCCACGGCAAGGCTCGAAGTGGGTGGTCACTGCTGAGGGCGCTGCAGAGGCCATCTGCATCGGAAGGACCCGGATGGAAGGGCAGGGCTTTGCACAGTCCCTTCCGGGACTGAGATGCATGTCTGACCCACCAGGCTGCCAGAGCAGGGACAATTTTATAAAGCTCGGTTTCTTAATCAACCTTGTTCTGCTAGGGCTTAGCGTTGAATCCTTTCCCCAAATTGGACATTTATGGGCCTGGAGAAAAGAAAGAAGAGCAGCCTGGATGAAGTGTCCACATTCCAGCTGGGAGGTTAAGGGCTTTGGTGTTCCTTCCTGTTGAACTCCAAAAGCTCCTAGCCAGGCCGGGGCATGGCCACATCTCCCTCAGCTACCTCAAGTCTCTGAAGTCTCTCCAGCACTTCTTCCTATTGCACCTGCAACCCTCTGTGAGCACCAAGCAGAGGGAGGCTGCAGACAGCAATGTGAATGTGCTTTTCAAAACATTTTCATCCGAAGAGCTCCCTCCATCGGTGCAGATGGCTCATGGGGACCTCTGCAGGAAGACTCACTTTACACTGCAAGGGGAAGCAGTTAGTGGAAGTCAAATCCCTCCCTGGACAACTGCTTATTCAGAGAGAGGCCTGTCTTACAGAAGAGAAAATTGAGTTCCCTCCAGTGCCTGCTGAAGCACAGCTTGGTTTATTTTGCTGCTCCCAATCAAGAACCTTCAGTGGTTCCCTAGTGCCCACAGGGTCAAGACCAGGCTCTAGGCATTCACTCCCTTTTCTCCCCCGACAAATGTCCTTCCTGAAGCCACCATGTGAGCCTGGTGGAGTCTCGTGGCTCTCAGCACAAGTCCTGGGGCTTCTCCTAGGATAGGAAGTGGAGCCCCACCCTGCCTTCTCTTCACCAGCTGGATCTTTGGATCTGAGTGGATCCAAGGATATGGTCTTGCCCAGATCTGCGAACACAGCTGGACACAGCGCACAGAGAGGGTCACTACCACTAAGGACTCAGCCAGGAGAGGGACAAGCCAGAGGGATGGGGATGTGGGCAGGAGGTCAGGCAGGTTTCCTGGAGGAGGTGCCAGTGGATCCTGAAAGTCCACGGCGGCAGTAGGGAGGTGAGCCAGCAGGCTTGAGAAAGGGAAAGGGCAGGGCACCTGCCCCACCTGGCCCCTGTGGGACCTGTCTCCACCCACAGCTGCAGGGGCAAGCGGAGGCCACCGAGGGGGACGCACTGCCACACACGCCCCAGCAGCCCAAACCCATCGCAGCCCACGGACATACCATTCCTTGCGGCCGCCCTGCCTCGGAGGACCGTGTCCCCAGAGCGCCGTGGTGTCTGCGCAGCCTGCGCGATCTGTTATTATCCCCTGTCAGCGCTGCCGGCCTGTGTACATTCCTCCATAATGAGCCTGACCCTCCTCGGCAATGTTTAATCAGAGCCTAATCGACCCTGGCTTTGATCTCCTACATTTTCTGCAAAAACCCCAGTACCTGATTTTTACAATCTGATTACCAAGCTGGCTCTCCGAAGCCAAAATTACCCCGCGCCACAGAAATCCCTGCTGTGCTTTTTGGGTTTTTTTCTCCTCACTTCCAACAACTTATCTCCGGGGACAACTGTCACTGCTCCCCTTGCCTGTGACTGCCAGCCAGCTGCCCAAACTCCCTGGCCAGTTATACTGTCCCCACTTCCTGTCCCCTCCGGCCCTGTGATCTGTCCCCTACACTACAGCCAAGTCTAGTCAGAGCCACCAGGACCCCGAGCCACCTGGCCCTAGGAACTGCTCCCTGCTGACCCCGGTGCTGCACCAGGCCGTGACCTTCCTTCTCATGCACAGGTTCCGACACTGTCCTCCACCGGGGACCCCACCTCTTCCCCTCATTCACACCTCCCGGGCCCCCCACAGGGATGTAAGGGCATCTGTTCGGGTGTAAACTGCTTGAGGCAGCCAGGGGCCTCCTGCTTCCAGGGCTGGAGAAGGCAGAATGGGTGTTGGGTGGCGGGACCAGGTGTGGCCTCAGAGTGTCCTGGCATGGCTGGAGTAAATAGAAAGCCCCAGAAGCCCTAGAAGATTGTGTTCCTTTCCTCCTGCTACGACTCCCCTGTGTTCGCCGAGAGTGAGGCACCTGCAGGTGTGAAGGCCCGGGGAGCTGCGAGTCGCTTCCTTCCCTCCTCTGCCTGGCTCTGGCTCCAGCTCCCATCTTGGCTCTCTCTTCGCCTCCATCCTCAGCAAACCTTCCCCTGACTCCAGGAAATGCTGGATTCCAGCCCAGGCTCGGCCCCTCACGGTCTGTGTGACCTCGGCTAAGTCACTTGGCTTCTCTGAGCCTTGCTATCCTTGCCAGCATTGAAACAGCAGCGGGTGTGCGGCAGGCCCACTGTCCGGCCATCTGGCTGTCCCAATCTCAGGAAGCACCTCGTCAGATTCTCACTAGGGTCTGTTTTCTCTGCAAACGCCCCACAGGCGGGTGCTGCTCCCTCCTGTGCCTAGGAATGCAGCCTGGGCTGGCTGGGATGAATCCGTCTGGTCTATATTTTGACTTCTCCCTGCAAAATATGCCAGCACTTGGCAAGGGAAGGGCAGGGCAGCGGTGGCGAGGAGACCCGGGGCCTCTCCTTCCCTCCCCAAGCAGAGCAGGGCACCTTGAAGACAGCGGCCCTGTCCTCTACACTCCACCCTTCCTGCCCCACCACCCTTGGAACCTTCCACTCCTCCTCCAGGAAGCCTCCCCTGGCCTCCTGTGCCTGGGAGCCGGGACCTGGCCCCTAGCAGGCCTCGCTCGACTCCTCTGAAGTCTGACACTGACAGCAGGGCGACGAGTCTTGCTCTCCCCACTGCTGAATAAGTAAATACTGTTTTCAGTTTTTCACTGAGGATGTGGTTCTGCCCAATGGCAGAGAAGTCATCTGGGGGCACTGTGAGGACTCCAGGGGCACCTGCTGGTCTTCTCCCAGGTCAGGTCCCATGGATGCCAACACCCACGGAGCGGGAGAGCCAGGCATGGCAACTTTAGAAGTGGCACCACCTTGGCTTTGGTGGTACTTTGTGGTCCCTGAGCGCTTTCCCTCAGGCTTTCTGAGCTCTCCTTAGACAGCTCCCTGGGGCTCAGCAGGGTGTCCAGAGTACAGCAGGCACTCCCCACACAGCAAGGAGGAGGGGGCTCCAGCCCTGCCACATGGGGGGCTGGTGGGCATGGGTGAGGACCAAGGCTCAGGGGAGGCTCACAGAGGTGACATTTAAGCTGGACTTCGAGAAGCAGCCAGGAAGCACTGCAGCATGAATGTCAGGGAAGGTCATGGGGAAAGGGTGCACTGTTTCTATAGCTGCCACGAAGGCAGCAGGAGGGAATGGGGCGAGTGAAGGGAGGCAAAGGGAAAGGCTCTGGTGCCCTGGCAGCCCTGAGGGGGCGGGGAGCCACAGCCGAGAGCAGGCAGCCCACAGCCAACTACACCCCCAGAGTGGTGGGAAAGCTCTCTGAGAGGTCTTCTTGGGGATCCCTGGTGCTCCTAACAGATACCTGTCGCATTCTGCCAGGCACCTCAGGTGCCGATTCTCTTTAGGGGGAGGGCAGCACTGAGATGTGGGGTCCTCACCACCTCCCGTTCAAAGCCCCCTCGGAGGCACAACAGGTGTCATCAGCTCTGTGGTACTACGAGGTGGGTCCCAGGCTCACAGTGTGTCCTCTACCTTCTCCCTGATCAGTAAGAACACCCCCTGGGGGAAGGAAGGGGCCAGAGAGCAAGGAAAGGCTCCACACCTTGTGAGAACGCTCCCACCTCTGCAACAGCACCTTCTCCTAACAACAGCTGGGATTTAGTGACCACCGATCAGGCGACAGGTGACAGTACTGTCCTCAGGCCATCCCTGTGAGACCAGGTCCCCCATGAAGTGTCCTTGCAGGCTTCCTGGAAGAGGTGCCCTGGAGCCGGGCCTGGGGAAATAGGGAGGTATGGACAGGGGGCAGTGTGAAAGAAGGCCATTCCAGGCAGCCAAGCAAGGGGAAATCCAGACATCAGGGAGAGACTGGGAAATCCCCCTCTCTGGGGAAGGAGGGCTGCTGAGAACTCCCACACACAACCCTTATGACTCTGCCCCAAGATGAGAGCCCTGCCAGGCCACACAGGTGAGCACAGATATGGGGAGGGCTCTGCAACCTTCCATCTCCACACTGAGCCCAAGTGCAGATTTCTTTATCCACCAGCCATAAGCCACAGAAACACCCCTCATAAAGCCAGCCAGACCCTTCTCTCTAGGAGGGCAACATGTGGGATGTGCTATCAACCTAGCCCTGCTGGGTGGGCCTCTGGCACATCACTGACCCCACACACAGATGGAGTCCAAGGAGCTCAGCCAGGTATTCAGCCCAGCCCCTTAGAGCCTTCGCCTGCCGCCCACCACCCACATGTGCCCTACAGCCTTGCCCAAGAGCTCTCATGTGTTGGCTTCCAGGCCAACACGAGCCATCTCTTCCAGACTGAGGCCTTCTCATACCCTGTATGAGCCCCAACCCCAAGGGACCGTGGTGCCACTATCTGCTTCGGAGGCTGGACCTCGGCTGGGACAAGTCATTAGCACTGGCAAGGATGAGCAAAGAACAGGACTCCAGCGGCAGCAGACCCAGCCAGAGGCACAGGTTTAGAAGGCATAAGGCAGGGGAACAAACATCACTGCCCAGCGCCTGCTCAGCACCACACTGGAGCATGGGCCAGGCGATGGGAGGGAGGGCTCCAGCTCAGCCCCTGCCAACACCATGCTGGGGAATGAGGGTGTCCAGGGCCTCTCGCTTTCTGAAGACCAGAGCTACAGGCCACTGCTGGGCTCCATCTCATCTGAGACACACTTCAGATGTCCTCTGCCTGCACTGACCACCACGCCCATGATGGAGGGAGCACAATGACACAGTACACGCCTCCAAGCCTCAACTTCTCCATGCTGAAGTGGACACAACACATATGTAAGACACTGGAGTAGACCCTCTTGCCCAATGCTGTTCCAGAGCCACAGCCCTCTTTTTCTCCCTCAGTCACCCAGTAAGGTGGCGGGCAGAGACAGCTAAGAAATGTAGGCCCAAAGGTGGCATGTTGGAACCAGCCTTAACAGAAAGGGAAGAGTGGACATTCCAGCCCAGGGACTGGCATCAGCAGGACAGACGCTGGTGTCCAGGCATGGTCTGTCCAAAGGTGGGATTGGAGCAAGCATAATGAAATCAGGTATCACGAGAACCACTCTGTGTACATTTAGACATGTAATCCTCACGACAACATGGGCATAATTATTTCCCTCTTTTTTTTTCTGGTACCAGGAATCGAACTCAGCATCTGCGCTTCCCAGGCAGGTTTGGTACCACTGAGCTAAATCTCCAGCCCTATCTCCCTCTTTTTACTTGTAAGGCAACTGAAACACAGAGATTACTTAAGTTTCCAGAGGTCATACAGCTAGCAGGTGTAAGAGAAGGAAGGAGTAAATCCATGAGGCCACACTGCCCCTGAATGAGAAAAGCAGCCTCCTCGTGTGCCCTATCAGTACCTGGGCCTTGATCAATACTGGATGACAAACCAGCAGGCAGGTGAATGGGCAGCCTGGGCATCTCCCCACCCATAACACGAGCCCCGGTGCGAAGCTCTCCTGCACTGGCTGGGACCACACTGTCTAGCAGTCCTCTCTTCCAGCTCAGGCTCTGTTCCTAGCAGGGAGATCCTCAGGATTTGAGGAGGCTCAGCATGACGTTCTCAGGGCAGCCACTAGTCCTGCTCGGACCCAGGCCCCATCTTGAGAGCTCTCTGGGCAGGGCCCACCATGCCCTCGCCATGCACACCATCATCAGGCCTGCTCTGGCCTCTCCCAGCGATGGCCCCTGCTTCTGATTGGCCTGTCTCTCTCCCTGGACTGACCCCTCTCCGGCCCCCACCCGGCTGGCGGATCCCCACACACCCTCCCTTTTACCATCCCAATCTGCTTCTGATCACAGCACTTCCAAAGCTCACGCCTATCCAGCCGGGACTCCTAAAGCAGCGTCCTTTCTCCCCACAGAATCCCGGCTTATCAAACTTCCAATGTCTCTAAATGGTCCCCATGTTCCTTTCATGGTCAGCCTCATCCTCCCTGCTCCCCCACCTATGTCCAGAGTCACAGCCACCCCAGCCCACATCTGCCTCTCTGAAGGCACACAGGTGGTCTGCATTGTGGTTACTCCAGTTCCACAGCAGCAGCAGCTCTCAAGGCTTCTGTGTGTTTGCGGGTGCCACACCCACAGCCTGACTCGGGGACAGGGGCTAGGGGACAGGAGTTGGCCATGCAGGCCAGTCTGCATTGCTTCTAATCTCTGCTAAATGCTTGATACCCCAAGAATGCTTGCTTTTTTTTTCTAATCCAACCTCTTTTTTCCTCCCAGTTAAAGAGAAAATTACTTGAAAAGCTATTTTAAAAGAAAAACATAAAACTGCTTTTTGAGCTTGCACTCATCACCAGACTCATCGCCCTGGAGCCCAGCTCGATGTCATACCCTTGCTCAGAAACTCTCCATAGCTCCCAACTGCCTGAAGGATAAAAGAATTTAGCACAGCCATAAAACAGCAAGTGGGATCCAGTGTCCTTGGGATGTATGTGGAAAGAATGCAGTAATAATATGAAGAATGTAAAAATAACAATAAAAATATCTAAGAATTACTGAGTATTTACTACGTGCTCTACATGTATTAACACTTACATTGCCCTCACAGGCTACATTAACCCTCACAACAATCCACCAGGTGAGCACTACACTACCACTGCCCCTGATTTAGAGTTCAGGGTAGTGTCAAGGAACAGGGCTGAGAAGGAAGCCAGGCAAATCCAGACCCTGGCTTGGGCCTTCCAGCTGGACAGGTGCCACCCCTGGGAGCACCCACGGTGCCCCCTGGAGCTGCCCCACTGCTCAGCACTGCTGTGACTCGAGATACCAGGTCTGCACTGGCTGCATGGCCCTTCTGTCCTCCTGGTCCTGGGGTGGCTCCCAGGCCCTCCCCTGTGCCAGGCAGCAGGGTAGAGCTAGGCTCTGTCCCCCTCATCCATCTCCCCCCTTTCAAGATGACACAAGTCCCTCACAGGTGCACAGCACTTTACAGTGTGCGCAGCACTTCTCCCAGCCTTCACGTGAGCCCAGTAGAGAGCAGCTCCATTTTGGAGAAGGAATCACCGTGATACCCAGTATGTTCCAGGAGGTGTTTAATAACTTAATTCTCCAGACAACCTCTCTGAGACCACTCTTATCACCTTCCACTGGTGAAGAAGCTGAGGAGAGGCAATGACTTGCAGCAGGTTTGAGTCCCATCTCCCTGGGGGGCGCTTGGTCTCTGGAGGCCACCACATGGCAGCTAACTAGCCCAAGGCCAGACTAGCAGACCTCTCTGTGCCACTGCTCTGACCATCCACAGCCTCTGGACACCAGAGGACTGGGAAGGCACCTGGCCACCGCTCAGGATGGCTTTCAACTGCCCATGGGGCCAGAGGCCAGAACAGCTAAGTCTGGCTCTGATGTGTCCCCCCAGCCACCCCCACCCCATCTTGGTCCCACAGCACCTCAGCCAGAGCCCATCCCCACCCCAGCCTCTTGCCCCCACCCATGGATCCAAATTTCCATTCCTTCAGCAGCATGAGCTCAGTGGGGAGGGAGGCCGGCTGATTACAAGCAGCCCTGGTCAAGGGTCGCCAAGGGTGTGGGCGCCATAAAGCAGGCGTCATCAGCAGCATGCGTCGGCCGGGGAGGGGGACACAGGGCGTCACGCTGGGCAGCTTCCTGAGCCTCAGTTTCCTCACCTTATCATCTGCTGCCTCACCTGACTCTGCAGACAGTTGCACAGCTCAAAGTGGTATGGATGTGCAGTGGCTTTGGGAAAGAGAAAAGAGAATTCAAACACCAGGAGGCTCTATCATTACTAACCAACTGGACAAGCTTTCCCTGAGCTTCTGCCCCACGCCAGGCCTGACGCTGGGCCAGGGGTCCCACAGAGGAATAAACACAGTACTGGCCCCCATGAGCTACTGCCAGATAGGGGAGACATACAGAAAACAGGAAATTGCCTGGCCACACAGGTGGCCAGTGCTGTGTGGATGGGTGCTCCAGGGACTGGGGGTCCCGAGAGGAGGCCTTGACCCAGGCTGGGGACTCATGAGCCTCAAAGGGAAGCAGGAGTGAGCCGGCAGGAGGGTCAGACAGAGAAGGGCATGGGGGACACCCAGAGACAGGCAGGCAAGCTGCTTGGAGGGTAGTGTGCTGGGGCACTGGGCAGAGGGGACAACAGGGAGAAATGCCACACAAAGCAGGCACTCAGAACAAGCGCATTCCAAGGTTAGAGCTCCACACTCCCTTTCTGTAAGCAGCTGACCTGGCCCGCATGCCTTCTACCTTTCCTTCCCAATGGGCTGAGACCAAGGTTCCCGCTCCTAACAGCCAGCTCAGGAGAGCCTCCGTGGCCTAACCCTCTGGGCACCTCATGGCACCAGCCCATTAATTCAGCTCCTGCAGAGGAGACGTTTGTGGGGCAGTAGCACAACCCAGGAAGCAACCCCAGGCCACACAGGTGCTGCAGGATCCCTGCTCCTCTTCCCAAAGGCTGTGTGACCTTGGGCAAATGATTTAGGGTCTCAGGAGTCACTGAGGACAGGGCTACTCGGGGTTCCTGCTCGGTCCTGCACTGACCAGGGCGTGTTCCTCAGTGAGAGCCCAATGCTCACGACTACAGTAAGTTGAGATGTCTTGAAAAATCCAGGCCACAAGGTCATTCATTAAGTACAAAATGTTATACAGAACTGGGCACAGCGGCATACACCTATAATCCCAGCTATTCCAGAGGCTGGGACCAAAAGTTCGAGGCCACTTAGTGAGCAACTTAGTGAGAACCTGCATCAAAACAAACTTTTTAAAGGTCTGGGGGAGTACTCCATGGTAGAGCACTTGTCTAGTGTGCACAAAGCCCTGGGTTTCATGCCCACTGCCCTCTAATTATACAGGGCAACAGTATCAGTGCAGAAGGCCGCCAAAGTCATGGGGCAGCAAGGAAGAGAAGGTAGCCACCGTGGGGGAAGGCTGCTCTGGGCCATTCTGGAAAAAATGCTGGCACATTATCTCCCCAGCACAAGGGATGAAGATTTCTAACAAGTCAGGGAAGGTCAGTCAATGGACAGGTTACAGTCCACAGCAGGCCCACAGTGTGTGTGATGGGGCCTGCAGGCCAGCAGTCAGCTGTAGCAGAAGTTTGGGAAAACTAGACTGTACAGCCCAAGTCCCCCGCTATTTGACTACAGGGTCTACATCTCCCCTCTGTGAGCTCCTGACTCCCACGGTAAAGGGGGCAAGGAATCCCCAAGGTCTAAGGAGAGGATGCGTGTAAAACACAAACTGAATGCACAGGAAGGACCAGGATGTGGAGAGTCACCAAAGGCAGGGTTCGCAGAGGACCTAACCAGAAGGTGGCCGACAGCTCGCTCCAACACCAGATGAAGACAATTTCCTCCTGCTAGTCCCCCAGGAACTCCACCAGGAGCCCCCTGAGGAAGCCCCCTACACCCCAGGCAGGACAAGACCCCCACCTGGTGCCCCAATACTGCACTGGGGCAGGTACTCACTTGTCTTCCCTATGTGTCCACCTGAGAGCCCCCTGGAGGCTGAACCCACACACGGTGCCACCACTCAGCTGGGCAGAGAGCAGGAATCCAGCAGTGCAAGTGCCCAGCAGAGCACCCTGGATATTGGGACGCCCGGGTCCCGGTCGAGAAAGGTGAGACACAGGAGGGTGGTGGCCTGGAGAAGTGCACAGCACTGGGGCCCACATGCTGGCTTTTATTGAGCACCTGCTGAATACCACAGTAATCTGCTTTCCCACAGCATCTCCCTTAACCTCAGCAACTGCCCCTAGGGAAAAAAACTCCATCTATAAAATAGACAAAGCAATGCAATCATCTTAGAAGAGGCTCGGGCTGCCTGCCCTGGGACCAGGGCCTTCCCTGAGACAAGTGAGAGCAGAACCCATGGTCAGTCCTGAAATGCAAGAATCCCAGAGCGCTCAGATCCCAGCAGTAACCCCAGTTTAAAAGGTGGGGCAACTCTGAGGGGTTTCCACCCCTCAGGAGCCGGCAAGCTCCAAGTAGTTAATACTGTGCTCAACACAGGCTGGAGTTTAATAAAACTAGAAGCAGCTAATGGTTAACAATAAAAAATAATATTTTTCCTTCAAGCAATTAAATTGTAAAATAGAGCTCACTAATTCCTTCCTGTTCTCTCCCTGGGGAGCTCAGATTAAACACCAGGAGAAGTAAATTATGTGTCACTATTCCCCACTTGAAACCCAAGTTTGAAAGAATCTATGGGAGAAATATTGCCTCCTTCATTGCGGCAGAAATCTCTTGAGGATTTCTGCAGTGGTTTCATATAACATGTTACCTTTCTGCAAAGTGGCACCCAAAATTAATCTTAGCAAAGCACAGCTAAAAACTTCTTTGTGGCCCTCATGTCTATAGGGAAACAAATAAAACTCCCCACGCTCACCATACCCCCATCCCTAGCTGGCTGGTGCCCGAGGCCTCCAACCTTCTCCCTCCCTCTCCTCTGTGCCCGCTCTGTCCCACTGGGCAGCACCCTTGCCTGCTCCTCACATGATGCCAGCACTCCCATGCCTTGGCCCACGGTAATCAGGCTGCCTCGAACTCCCACCACAGCCCTGGGACTTGCCCCAGTCCCTCCCCTGGACCGGGTCATCCACTCTTGGAACTCCCTGGCACTCTGTCCCCTAAAGACTGCCCCCTGCTGAGACCTTGGGGGACAGCCTCTCAAGACAGCCGTGTAGGAGAGAGGATGTAACCACAGCACCAGGAGACCAGGAAAGGAACACCCCAGACACGTGTCCCATCCACCTCTCTGCCACGATGCCCTCTGCCTGCCTACAGTGCCTGGCATTCTCCAGGTGGAGAATCTGCATCCAATGGGGGGCAGGGGAGTGTGCCAATGACCACTGAGGTCCACTGCCCTCAAGTCAGGGCAGGGAGGGGGTGGGACATGGACCCCTGGACATTACCAAAGTAGTAGGGTAGATAGACTGTCTCAAAGTGGAAACCCCAACAGGGACGGAATGCCGCACTTGCTGAGTGGGGGAAAGAGACCGCAGTGCCAGTCTGAGCTGGTCACCCTCCAAATCCCTCAGCTTCCCCCTCAGCCCTCACCCGCAAGGCACAATTGGGAGCTTCTGGGCTCAGCATCTAAGGCCCCCTCCCACATACCCCACTGGCACTTCCTACTCCCCTCACCTTGCACAACCAGTCTTCCCACTGCTCTGCCTGAAGGACTCTTCATGCTTCAAAACACAGTCCAGTGTCACACCCTGACCCCTTTCCTCTGGGGACTGTGAGCATTCCTGGGGCAGGGGCAGGACAGAATCCACCCCAGCAGCAGGCCTGGCTTTGCTCAGGGCTCAGGTAGGCCAGGGTGGCTGTGCTGAACAGCAGCGTGCAGGAGAGAGGAAAACCAGCAGGGCAGGTGGGATCCGCCCCTCGTCCACACCTCTGGCACCATCCAGCCAAAGTGCACCTAGCACTTGCTCAGTGCCCAGTACGGCTGCATGTCCCACCTCACCTCATCCTAGAAGGAGGCCTCCCACTGCTACTGGGATTTCACAGATCAGCGAACAGAGCACAGAGAGGTTAAGAAACCCACTGAGGTCATGGAGCTGGTGGTTCTCAGCACCGTAACCAATGCTCCTCTGTGAAATAGAGACCCTCCCTGTGGGAGGGGAAGGGCTAAGCTGTTCTAGCGACAACCAACCCTCTTGCGTCTGCACACTCCCTGTGTCTACATCCCTCTTCCAACGTCTGCCCCAGAAAAGCCTCTGTGCTGCCCAGGCCAACATTCCGAGGACTCCCTGCCGCACCCGCCCCATCAACCCAGACAGACAGCAAACAAACAAGACACCTGGAGGAACCAACCAGAGAACCCCATAAACTCCCAGGATCCACCCCTCCCCACTCGCTGGTGCTTGTGGGGTGGCTGAGGCGGGACAGGCACCTCAGCTTTGAATCCAAAGAACAGCGCCATGGGCAGTGTCCCCCGGCACACTGCAGAGGAAGACGCCGCACGAGTTCCAGGCAGGGATTTTCCATCCTCCCGAAGGGATCTGTCCCCTCGCCCTCCCCAAAGGCAGCTTTGACCACAGCCTGTGAGGCTTCTCTATAAGTCAAGCCACTCCTGCCACTGCGTGCCTCTGTTCCAAGCACACACTGCTGCCCGGGGCACTGCCCGCTGCCCGCCCAACAAAGAGATGCTGCTGAGGCCACAGCCCGGCCACCTGGGTACAGATAGGCAGAGGGCTGCTGCCCAAACAGCGCACCCTGGAAGGAGCAGCCAGGGTGCTCCCCAACCGCGGCCCCACGGGCTGCTCAACTTCACAGCATGCTGCCCTCTGCTGAGCCCACCGGGCCCCTCCACAGGCGCCCATCTCAGTTAAGAGCCCCGGCCCAGATGACCTCAGCTGGCCCAGCCACAGCCCTGAGTAGGCAGCACCTTGACCCCATTTTTCAGAGCAGGAAATTGGCTCAGAGAGTGAAGTGACCCAGCCAAGGATATATGTCACAGACGTCGCCGCATGGAAGCCAGCTACTTGGTAGAGCAAGTGTGCTTACCACACACAAGCACCAGGCCCCCGTGGACATCCACTGCTGTCCTTAAGGCCATGAATTCGTCGGGTTTCCGGTGAAGGCCCTTCCTGCCTCATAGATGGCCACCTTCCTGCTGTGAACTCACGTGGTGGGGAGACACAAAGGTCTCTTATTAGGGCACTAATCCCACCATGGGGGGCCCCTCCTCACGACCTCTTCTAAACCTTCCAAATATCACTGTGTTGGAGCGAGGGCATCAACATATGAACTGGGCAGGGACACGATTCAGTCCACAGCATGCCCACCACAGGCCACACTGACTAAGAGGACCCTGAAGCAAAGAGAGGCTAAATGATCTGCAAAAGGTCACTCGGCCAGAAGAAGTGCTGGGATTCAAATCCAGGCTCCCTGACCCAAAGCTGGGTCTCAGAGCCGGCCCCTCTCTCAGAAGAGGAAGAGCCCAGTAACATGCTCAGTGAGGGCCCCAGCCCCAAGAGTTCTGGACCAGGACAGAGCACAGGCACTTGCCTGAGGCCCCACTGCACCTGCAGGTGCACTCAGATGCGCCTGCCCCTGATTCACACCCGACCACCTCCTGCCCTCACTCCCCCTCACCAGCCCCAGCCACAGGTCGACTCCCCCAGGTAGGAAACCTCTTTCTTCCAGGGATGCCTGCTGTGAGGCGCTTACTCCTGGCAGACAGGCTATCAAGAAGGCAGCAGCAAGAGCTAGGGCTGAGGGAGGGGGTGGTTTTCTGTTTTTCCTGTTGTCTTAATTGAGATGTAATCCATCTACCACAAGGAGCTGCATGACTTTACTTCATTCCCTCCAGCACCCTGTGAGGGTTCCAATTTCCTCACACACTCATCAACCCTTGACATGGTCTGTCTTGCTGATTTGAGCCATTTGCTGAGTGTGAAGTGGTCTCTCATGTTGGGTAGGCAAGTTTTGAACTCCTAAGTTGGGGGCAGTTGTCTTCCCATTCCAGGAGGAGCTGTGGGATTCAGTCTCCCAAAGTCAGCTCCTTCCTGTCCCATAACTTCCTCTCCTGTCCCACTCAGAGGGCACTCGTGATGTGCCTAAGTCTTGTCACTGTCCCCACCTTACACAGGCACAGAAAGAAGTGACTGCCAAACTGGCAGAGACAGAAGCAGGGTTCAACCCAAGCTAGAATCTGGTCCCAGGTTCCCAGCTCTGAAATACCAGGACCTCTGGCTCCTGAGTCAGAAAAGACACTATGAGAACACATTGGGTTTGGAAGTGAAAGACCTGCTCCCCCACTAGATCAGAATTCTGGCTTCCTCCACAGCCACCCCAGCCCCAGCCTGGGTGCCCAGGCAAACAGTCAGCACTTAATAAATATGTGCACAAGGCAGACAGGCAGGCTGACTCTCGTATTTCTGACTCCTTGCTTTTACCCACGTAGGTGACTTCTACATAACTCCCTGTCTGGCAGCCTCTGCCAAGGTTGACAGGGCGCTACAAGGTCAGCAAGGGGTGGCCCTCCAGTGCCAGCTCAGGGACAGTGCCCCCTCCCAGCTCCCTCTCCAGGGGGGGCACCAGGTCTTTCCTCGGCTACAAAATGAGAGTGAACACAGCTCCTGCTGCAGGGACTGAGTGTGTTAATGTGGGTAGTGCTCAGGGCATGCTGGGCACAGGGACATGTGTGACAAATGTCAGTTCCCACAGAGGAGCCTCTCCCTGGCATCTGCCTCTAGACCAAGATCAGGGGGCATAGAGCTGGGGCCCACAGGGACAACGTGGCCAGGCTTCCAGGTGAGTAGAACAGGGGAGAGCGCAATGGCTAACTCTATGCCACCAGGCTGTGAGCCAGAGCTTCCTCCTCCCTGCCCTGCCAGGCACACAGACACAGGGAGTGAGGTCAGGGGCAGCTCTCCAGAGTAGGGGTCACTGCTCCCTGGCACTCCGCCCTGAAACTCAACTCGGCCTGATTAAAGAGGAACCACTGCCTCAGCAAGGGCTCATCTGCCCTGGGTCCCTGGTCACCCAACACTGGCCACATCCTCTGCAGCACCGTAAGAGTCCAAGCAGAGCACCACCCCGATCCGTCTCTTAGCACCTGCCTAGAGGCCCAGGAGCCTGTCCTCAGATGCCTCAAGGAAACATGGCCCTGGGAGCCACAGCAGCTCATCCCCGTGAAGGTTTCCCAGGAGCCTTCTCTGGCCCTTGAGTCAGTGAGGCCCAGACGCCAAGGTCTGCTTGGCTTCCTGCTCTAAGCCTTGTGCATTAAATGTAAAAAGCACCCCATCCCTTCCTGCAGGGGGCCCAGCGGACTGCATGTCTGTTGTATGGGCACTGTTCTAGCACTTGCCTCGTGCTAAGATGAGGCAATGGAAGCCAAGAGGTGCAGAGGAGACCCAGAGTGCCTGCCACAGGCCCTGGCACAGAGCCTCCTCTGAGCAGGTCAGAGCAGAACTTTGGGACCCTGAGAGTAACAGGACAGCCCTCATCCAGGAGTCTACAGAGCAAACCGGTGTCCATGAGCCCTCAGCAGAAACCTCCCAACCCAAGACAATAGAGCCCCTGCCCAGGCTGGGGAGGCTTTCCAGCCCCCTGCTGGTAAAATGGGGTGCCAAGCAGGCCCGTCACGTCTCTGACCCTCCATGGCCTCAGACTCTACAACCATGGCCAAGGAGACAGACAGAGGGCAGGGTAAGGCACTCCTGATCCGTCCACAACCAAAACCGCATACAGTTAAGCCTCTTAGATTTTCCGATTTTAATCAAGCCCAGCCCCAAGCAGCATTCTTCAATAAGGGGGGATTTGCTTAGTTTGTTCTGAGAATCAACATTACCTCCTAAAGAAACAAACCCTTCTCTTTTAGAACCACTCGTACATTCAAGACAGTATGTGGCCTTTAAAAGTTCTTCCCTGCCCACTTGGCAGACCTGTGTGCTCACTGCAGAACCCAGGGCAGTCACCCAGGACCACTGCACTCCTAGCACCTTGCTAGGGGGTTCCTGCCTCCTCACCCTCAGCACTACTTTTAACCCTTCGTGACAAATCTGCGGTAGGAATAAAATGGGTTCTATTAATCCCATCTTACAGAAGAAGAAATCAAAGCACAGAAAGGGAAAGTAATCTGACTAAGGACACACAGAGTTAGTGGCAAGGCCTTCGCTTGCTCATTCAAAAATGAGCCAGTCCCTGCCCTCAGAAAGCTTTTGTTCAGTGGATGCCCCACCTTGCACCACACGGCTATAATCTCCACCTGGACGCAGGGAGAAGGGGAGGGAAACCCATTTAGGGACAGAGGAAGCTTGGGGAGCCTCCTGTTTACTCATGCCATGCCGTCTCCAGGAGTCTGGGTTCTCTCTGAAGGTGGAGCAGCAGGATGGGGACAGAGGCCTGACCTGCCCTGGCAAAGACCTTGGTTTAGCCCCTGGCTCTGTGGGACCCAGCAGCACCAGAACTTGAGTGTGTCTCTTCCTCTCCCAGCACAGTCTCCCAGCAAGAGAGAAAGCCCACCCAGCGAAGGGCTGTGAGGCCAACGGGAGCAAGTGTGCTTTGCCATCTTGACCTCCCACCGGAAGCACCATCACTGTCATGGTGGATGCTGTTTCCATGCCTGCAGTTCCCCTAGTGATCCACCCGGTAGGAAGCAGAAAAGACATTCTCCTCTCTGCTTTGCAGAGGAGATCAGCAAGGGCCCAGGAGGGGGTACACCAGGGGAGCCTGGATTACACTGCTCTCAGCATGTGCCCAAGGAGGCTTTTCACTCCTCAGGGCCCTCCCAGTCCTCATGCTGCCCCCCGGGAAGATCTAACAGCTTCTTCCACAATGTCAGCCTCAATCCAGAACATCTACAATCACATCTGCCTGCCACAGCAGCTAACTATTACCCAAGGACACAGAGGCCCCAGAGGAGAGAACTGCCAAGGTACCCAGCTGGCAAGTGGCAAAGTCAGAGGGTAGATGCAAGCTGGCTGACTCCAAAGTCAGCTGCCCACCACCTCACAGATTCCTCTTTGCCCTGCTTCCCGACAGAAATCAGATGTCCAATCTGCATGGAGACAGCGCACGATGATGGAGAAAGGCCCTTAGGAAGAAAGTTAATCCCTCCAAAAGCAAGCTTTTCCACTGGATAGTGGAGGTGGAAGGACCCACCTGCCCTCTTCTCCAGCAGCCTCCATGTCCATTAAACAGCTAATAAGTTAGAAACGCTAAATACAAAAAAAAAAAAAATCCAATCTGTGTTCTTGGTCCTCAGATCACCTGCCACCGGGCGTCCAAAATAGGCACACAAGTGAGTCTTCTGGGTGCGTGCAGTCCCGTGGGTTGGTGGCACCCCAAACTCCTCCCAAGGCAAGAGGGGGCAGAAGCAGGGAGGAAAAGGGGAAGAGAGGAAGGGAGGCGCAGAAGACCTTCCGTTCCAAGCTGTTTCCACTTTTTAGATTTACCCAAATCCTTTAATTGACCTCCATCGGGAGACTCCCGATTAGGCTAATCCTGCCTACCAAGCTCTGCCGTTACTGCTCCTGGGAAGTCTGAGGAGGGCCGAGGGCACACCCACGTGTGAGCACAGCAGCAGGCCAGGCTGACCCTCGACCCTCGCCAGCCATCAGCTGCCTCGGCACCACCGCACCGGAGCAGCTGGGCAGCATGGAAAGGGCTCAGGGATCCAAAGGCAGCCAGATTCTCACTCCAACCACCTCCTGCCAATGCCCTTGGAAAGTGCCTCAATTTTTCTTTCTTTCTTTTTTTTTTTTTTTTTGGTACCGGGGATCGAACTCAGGACCTTGCAATTATGAGGCAGGCACAGTGCCACTGAGCTAAATCCCCGGCCCAGATTTTCTTTCATAATAGTCACAACACTGGCAAATGCACTCTGGCACATACCTAAGAGAGATTACTTTTGAAACCAATTTTCAGGTGAAGGAACCAAGGCTTGTGAGGTTAACTAACCCGTAGGAGTCAGCCAGGGAAAGGTAGTGGCCTGTGGACTGCAGCAGCAATGGACCCATCCATCCCTACTCTCCTATGAGCCTCAGAGCGCAGTTCCACTGGATTCTGTAGGAAAGCATTTAGGTGACACAGATCTGCACACAGCAGGTGTTCAATAAGAAACATCCCTTGCCCCTCCTTCTCCAGAGCTCAGTGAGAGTAAGAGAAATTCTTCAGGTCCATTTTTTCAGACTTCTATGCAGCCCAGAACCCTGGCTGGGAAGTAGTAGCAAAAGGTCCCATCCAAGCAAAGGGACCGCCAGCCACCTTCAGCACTTTCTGCAGCCAGCTGACTGTACCTTCAAGGTCCCGCCAGGGGCTGCCTCCTTCTCTGAACTTGGCCTTTCAAAGGGGCTTTCATTTATCGGGCTTTAATGTCTCACATGATTTAATCGGAAACACGTGCCTTGTAAATATCGTCTGTCATGTTCCATCAGGTTCACAGGGAAAAGTACAAGTCAATAAACAAAGGTTGTAGCATAAATCCACCTTGAACACATAATACCTCAAATAAGAAAATCAAAACATATGTGGCCTCTGACCTGCACAGTTTCATGAGCAGGAACTTGGAGTAGAGTCAGGAACATTTCTAAATGCTTGTAATTAACAGGGAGGCTGGGGCTGGTCCATTAGAGGAGTGCAAGTGTGAGTGGAGCCCTTCAATAAGACTGGCCCCTCAGCACCTGTTAAGTCAAACTGCTCCTCGCTGGACTAAAACCCAGCCATCTCCACTACAGAGAGCTCCGGAGAGCCCCACAAGCATCCTTCTTAAAAGAGGGGGCATTTCCCCTATCTTCCTCATACAGGGGATGAACAGAGGATCTCTCCCTTTCCAATCCCCTGCTTCCCTGGTCCCTCCCAGGCTGTTTGAGAGCCCGGAAATGAAGACAGGGCCATGGGATCGAGTCCCAGCTCTGCCGTTTAGTACCACATGGCTGTTGCCAGCATTTCGTCTGCTCCTCACCTACGAGGAAAGCCTTTAATAACAGCAGCTGTCCTGTTGCCATGTCCTTGCTATTAGAAACTATTTGCCGATTTTTTTTCCCAAGAAATAAATGAAAATGTACTATGGTTCAGTACCTAAATGAAGTACTGGACAAAGATGGGGCCCATCTACCCTAGAATGTTCTCTACTCCAGCCATTATTCACCCTAGATGGATGAATGATGAGCAAACTAAGACTTTTTTGATGTCATGTCTGGTTTAGTTCTCGTCCACCTTGCATGGCAGGAGCTGGAACCACTGAGCTAAATCCCCGGCCCCTTAGTTTTTGTCACGTTAATAAAATTATGCTTTTAGACACACAAAGACATCCACATGCAGTGAAGCTCTCCCCAGAGCTCTGAAGAGGAAGCAAGGGCTGGAAGCGCTTGACAGGGCAGGACAGCTCAGTTTTCACATCTCCCAAATGAGGTGGCTTCCTCTCCCTCACGGGACTGTCACAAGGATTGTTGCTCAAAATGGCACATTCAAGAATGCCATCTTAAAACATCACATAAATATATTGCCCTTTTAATGAAACTCACAGACCTCAGAGTCATGGACCAGGAGACTGTACATCATTTAATCCAAGCCCTTCGTTTTGTGGGACCGGGGCTCAGAACAGGCAAGAAACTGGCCTCACCCAAGGACTTGGTACCAAGGCCAACAACACTCTGCCCAGGCATCGGGATGCAGCTAAGAAACAGAAGGCACTTTGCATGTTTCCGAAGGTCCCAAAGTACAGAAACCCAACTCTCTGCTGGCTCAGCCTCCTGTGTGAACTCTGCCTCCCCTCCCCAGGAAAGCCTCCTTGCTGTCCCCTGGCCACCTGTTGTCCTTGCTGTTGAAGTGCACTCCAGTTTAGACCAGAGCACACACAAAGCCTGGGAGTGTCACCTCTGCCCACACCTATCCCACCTCACACGTCAGGGCTGTGCATCGTAGCCACAGAGGTACGCAGAACCCAGGAGTTGTGCTGTGTGGTTCATCATCCAACCCCTGGCCTCTCATGGTCTTTTTCTCATTTTGTCTTCACATCCAGCCTTCGAGGCAGGTGATCTCTCTGAGGTGAAAGGACTTGCACAAGGACACCGGTAGAGGACCGATGTTAGGGCTGTAAACCACCCTTCGAATGCAAATCCCCCAAGGCTCTGCACCAGTCCTGGCGGGGACCAGACACCTGTGCACAGGGAGGACAGAGCTCTGCAATGCACTTGCCATGCAAGCATCCAGAATGCTCAGTCCTTGCCTCTGCTGGTCAGGGCCCCAGAACAGGGAAGAGCTCTCCGCTCATCCTGCAGCCTCCCCAGCCGGATGCTGTCACACTCCAACACAGTGCCCGTCACGCTCATGCAAACACAGTGCCTCTCGCAGACCCCCAGCACATGTGGGAAGCTGATGCCAGGCACCCTCCCATGCATGCAAATGTTCCTAAACAGAGTAATTAGAGTGGTGTTTAGGTAACTTTTACACAGGCCCCTAATCAGAATCACATGTGGGGTGGAGCCAGCTGTGGTGGCCAAGCTGGAGGGGCTGGGCAGTCCGCTCCCCAACACAACTACCACCCTGTGCATTCCTTCCACTGAGTTTCTCTGCGACAACATCCCCCACTCCAGGGCCGGAACTGCCCACACCCTAGTACAGGCCAAAGGGAAACACTCAGGTTCCAGGGCCAAGCCATTCACCAGCATCTCAGGCATCACAGCGTGATGTACACCAAGGCAGACCCAGATGGACTTCCAAGACCCTCTACTGTAGGAGCAATGTAAACCCGACAGGTAAGAAGCAACGAGGAAGGACGTTGTGCAGCTTCACACAGGGCTCAGGCATCACCGCATCGCTCACAACTATTGTCACAACACGCAGCCTAGCAAGGTCCTTCTCCTGCTGACAAGCCCGGGGAGCCCCACTGCCTCCAGGTGGGAGCTCCTGCTGCTGCCCTCCAGCAGGCACAGTACAGGAGAGGCTCAGACCTTGGCACCAGCCAGACACAAGCCAGGGCCAGCTGTGGCTCTTCTTGTCCTTCGCCAAGCGTTGCTACCCCTCCAAGCCCCAGTTTCCTGTCTGCTAAATGGAGATCACCAGAGGGAAATAAGCTGAGGGGAACCATTGACTCAATGCCTGGCACGCAGTATGGTTTTTCAGTCCTGTCTCTCTGCTGGTTCTCTGTGCGGCCTTTAAGCAAAGGACTTGGGGTCTATGGGTCCAGAAGTAGCAGGTGTTACCCAAGCTCCACTTCTTGAGCTCAGTGGGTCGATCATTCAAGGCCCTGAACAACGTAAGTTCAGCTTTTCTTCCCAGTCATTTCGGCCACATCTCCACTCCAACATGAAATTCCTTCCTGTGCCCAACACAGGACCTCACAGCCCCCACCAGACCTTCACACAGACAGCCTGTACCTGGAGCAGTGCTTCTCAAACTCTCAGAGCACACCCAGCAGCTGAGATCTGTCACACAGCAGATCCCCATGCAGCAGGCCTGGTGAGACAGAGACCCTGCTCTTCCAACCAGCCCCACAGTGATCCCAGGGCTGCTAGTCTGGAGGCCACACTCTGGGTGGTAAGGTGGAGAGCATGCCTTGCTCCCTGCACATCATCAGGTCAAGGGTCTCCTGACCTGGCAAAGCCTGGTCAGTGCTGCAGCAGGACACATAAAGGCCCTGCAGCTGTTCCATGTGTGTCACTGGCCAGTGTTGGGAACAATGAGCAGACGGCAAGTTCGTGTTCCCACCAAGGGCCTTGCAGGACAGCGTCCAACACAGGACTCAGCACACAGCTGGGGTCAGCACATGCCCCTAGTTGGATAGGCAAATGCTGGTGGTCAATCACAAACCTGCTCACAGGGCCTGACATCACAGTGGCCCCCTAAGCCGGCCCCCTTCTGCCTTGTTCGAAACTGGCCAGCAGGAGGCCCTATCTGGTCCTGCCAAGGCTCTGATGGTAGGTGGTTCAGGTACAGGGAAGGGCCACCACCGATGATGGGCTGAGGCATGGAGAGCCCAAATGTGAACATGGACCCAGAAGGCAGAAACAGAGAGAAGGAAGAAAAAAGAAAGAAAGTGAGGCAGAGAGAAATGGAGAGGCTTGGACAGATGCAAAGGGGAAAGGAGAGTCAGAAGTAGAGAGATTATAAAGAGAAACCCTAAAAAGGAGGGGAGCAGAGAAGACCATAGAAAGAGATGGCTGGTTATAAAAAGGCGGGGACATGCTAAATGTACAAGAGAAAAGGAAGAGAGATGGGGCAGAAAAGCCTGCATCTGACTGGCCCTGAACGACATTAGTTCATGCTGAGGGTGCTACAGCCCACAGAAGGACACCGTGGTCCTGAGGCTTCCCCATGACATACCCGACACCTGCACCCTGGGCTTTGGGATTGGACAAGGGATTTCTAAGGCCTTTTTCTCATTTTTCTCTACCTTTCCCAGCCTCCCTTCCACCCTGAAATTACTAAGTGAGGAAAGACAGATTGGAAATGGTAATTGGGATTTTTTATTGTTGTTATGAAGGCAAACAAGATCCAACACTAGCAGGAGACTGAGCTAAGCCTAGGAAAACAGGCAACACAAGTGCCAGGTTGCCAGCAGGTCATTCACCTTCTCCAACTCCCTGCTTTGCCAGCAGCACAATTACATACCAGGCGTCTGTCTCACAGAGTGCTAAAAAGATTACCTGGGCTCTGCTCACCTGAGCACTCACCTGAGCACTCACCTGAGCACAGCACACAGGTGCTTCCCACTGAGCACACACAGGAGGCTAGAGGTGGGACGAGATCCCCATTTTACAGAAGAAAAAACTGAGAACTCTTACACCGTACCCTGGTCATCAAAACAGTGGGAGTTCAGGTCCATGACGGTCTGTCTCCTGACCTTATCTTCTCTACTGTGCCAGGTACAGGGCTTGATCAAGATGAACATGAAATGTGCTTTTTTCCTACAGTGGCCAGTCCTCTTCTCATGAGGTGCCAGGCCCTGAACCTGGGGTATAGCAGAGATGACCAGGAGTGGCTCTGCTGCCCAGGGAGATGCACACGCTGAGTGACCCCTGCTGGGATGGACAGAAGTCTCAGGAAAGGGAAGCTGCTATCCAGCTGGGGGGTCAAGGTCGACTCTGGACAAACACTGCTCCAGGCCTGCTAGGTGGAAGTCTCATTATGTTGAGCAAAGGATGGCCATGGACAAAAGTCATTAATAATGACAAGTGCTGGGATAAAAATCTAACAGAGAAAAATAACACAAAGGAACTGGGTGTCGAGGGAGAGTCCTTCTGGGAGGTGACACTTGAGCAGCCCCTTGCATCTGCCATGGAAAGGACACTGGACAAGCAGAGGGAACAGACCTGCTAAGGCCCTAGCAAGGGGACACGTTTACTGCAGGGTCACACCACAAAGGCCAGCGTGGCCTGGGGGCAGCTAGGGAGGCAGAGGACAAAGATGGATGTCATGTCTGCCCCACAGTCCAGGGCAGGGCAAAATGGGCAGAGGGCTTCAGACCCAGCAATGCTGCAGCTTTACCCACATTAGAAGTCTTTCAGCTGGGGACTTAGCTCAGTGGCGCCGCACTTGCCTGGAAAGTGCAAGATCCTAAATTTGATCCCCGGTACTTAAAAAAAAAAAGAAGTCATATTGACATGAGCTTCCGGGAACAGACTGGAGTACACACGGGCAGCGGCGGCAGCCAGGAGACCTCGCACAGTCAGAAGAGAGGTGCTGGGAGTAGCATGGGACAGGTGGTACTGGTGGAGACGCAGAACCATGCACAGGGTAAGGCCCGAAGCCAGGGGCTGGTGGACCCTGAAAGGTGGAGCCGCCAGCAAAGGGCCAGGAGAAGGGGCAGCCAGTGCAGGGAGGCAGCCAGGGTGACCCCGGCGTGCTCACTGTGCCAAATGCTGCCGCACAGGACGACAAGTGAGACGGAGGCAGATGCAACAGCGCAGGCTGGCTCTCAGCAAGTGCAGTGGCGGCAATGAGGAGAGAAAGGCTGTGAACAGCACAGAGCAGAGCACTGCAACAGCAGCAGAGGGCAACAGGAGAGGACCGGACAGGGCGCAGCACGTAAGCCAGCAGCTCCCAGAGCGTGTCTGCATGCTGAGGGCGAAACAGCCACGGTGCCAAGTTTTCGGGGTGTTGCTGTTGTTGTTGTTGCTGCTGTTCTGCAGTACTGAGGACTGAACCCAGAATCTTCACACTGAGCTCCATCCCCAGCATTTTTCATTTTTCTTCCTCCTCTTCCTCCTCTTTCTCCTTCTTCTCCTCCTTCCTCTTCTTCCTCTTCTTCCTTCTTTTCTCTTCCTCTTCTTCTTTTTTTAAATTTTTTTATTTTTTGGTACCAAGGATCGAACTCAGGACCTTTCACTTGCGAGGCAAGCGGCAGAACCACTGAGCTAAATCCCCAGCCTCCTCTTCTTTTCTAAAATTTTGATATGGGGTCTTCCTAAGTTGGCCAGGCTAGTCTCAAACTTGCTATCCTCCTGCCTCAGCTTCCCTGAGTGCTAGGGTTACAGGCCTGCACCACCATGCTCAGCTGCAAGACTTTGAGGGAAAGCAGTGGGTGGATGTGGAAACACCAGGATGGCATAAAGGGGCACCCAGCAAAGAGGAGTGAGAGGCGAGGCCTGGGGAGCACCCCCAGTGCTCTGAGCTCCCGGATTCAGGCCGGATCACTGGGAGACTGAGTGGTCGATTGACACCATTTTTGGTGCCATTTGACAGACAGGTTCAGGTGGTTCAGGTTTGTGTATTTGCTTGTTTGTTTTGTGGTACTGGGGACGGAACTCAAGGGTCCTCTACCACTGAGCTACATCCTCAGTTCTTTTATTTTGAGACAGGGTCTAGCTAAGTTGCCCTGCTGGGACTTCAACTTTCAATCCTCCCGCCTCAGCCTACTTCAGTGCTGGGATTAGACATGTCCCACCAGACAGTTCAGTTTTAACTGGGATAAGGTAAGGACGGGCTGGGCTGTGAGGGCGACATAGGGAGAGCAGGCTGGGACAAGGGTGTTCGGGAAGAAGAGTTACTATGACCCTGCACTCTAGGCTGGGGAAGAGGGAATCAAAGACTCGAGGAAGGGACAGGGGAAGCAGATCAGGGGAGTTGGCATCAGGGTGTGAGGGCAGCTCTCACCCTGGGGAATGGACCAGACAACCAACAGAAGGGAAGCAAATGAAAACAGGGACACGTGGGCTGGGGAGAGACGGCTTAACATTCTAAAACTCTCCTCAGAGAGGTACAGTAAGATCCTGCATCCACAAACAGAGCTGGAATGCATGAAAGGGGCTGTCCAAGTCCAAGAAAGCCCTTTATAAACTAAAAATAACCAAAGCCAAATAAAAAAATGGGGACAAGGTCAGAAAATAGATCAAAGAGACAAAGAGATGGGTATTGGGGAAAAAGATAAGAAAATTAGAGGATTACTACAGAAATCCAAATATACAACTAGTGGGATTTCCAGAAAGACACAACAAAGAAAACAAATGGGAAAAAATTTGAATACAAGACAATGTCTAGAACTGAAGGTCATGGTTTCGAGAAATAAAAGGCCCACCAAGTACCCAGTCCAATTAATAGGAATAGATCCACACCGAGGCACACTGCCGGAAATCTTCAGACCACTGGAGATGCACAGTGAAAAACGGGGGTCCCAGCCTTCCTTGGAGCCCGAACACAGGCACTGACGCATGCTCTGCCAGTCAGAAGACCCTGACAGCTTCATGGCTCAGACCCATCCGGGTACAGGGTCAAGACAGGAAACACAGCTGCACCCCAGGGCTACCCTATTTCCACCCAACAACCCTGTGGTCGGTTGGGGGGGGGAAGTCCTTGGCTATGTAGTTTCCACACCTGGTTCTCCAGCCTTACGAGGGAATTCTGAGGACCACTCAGCATCCTGTTAATAAAGTCTCTTCTGCTTCTATCAGCCAGGATTTGTGAGAAAAGGCAACCAAAATATGGGGTCCCACACAAGACAGCCTGGAGGAGAGGTCCCTCCTAACTAGTCTGGGGTGCAGGAGAGATGAAACTAGGGTAGCCTGATGCATCTGAGCATTTAGGAAAGTATGACTGATGGGTATCTGACACACTGATGGAATAATTAGGGGAAAATGGTACTGGACCCAAATAGAAAACTAAGCAAATGAAAAAGGTCATATTTAACCTCAGGAAAATAAACTGTTGTGCCAGAAAGGAAAAGTTCTCATGGTACATGACTAGATTTGATAGCCTGTTCCAAGTGAAGCCACAGCGCTGAGACCGTGGACTCCAGAGGGTGGCACAGGAACAACTCTGTCATTACCCTCACCTACCCTTCCCCTACTGTCCCTTTCCAAACCCCATCTGCAGACTGGTCCCCATCCCCACATGCCAGTTCCCACCCCTGTGGAGTCCCTACAAGTCTGGAAGATCCTGAACTCCCTAGATCACTCTTAGATCATAAAATATCTTCTAGTCCAAAGAACTTTTAGGACCAAGAACACTCTTATCTCAGGAATTAAGATGTCCTGTCCAGATTAATAATCTCAACTCAAAGCTGCATCGAGAGGGGTCTGCCTGGGCTAGGAGCAGTCGTGGTGGAGGGAGGCAAGCAGGCCTTAGTCCCTGAATGCCCACCAAGTGCCTGGCACCAAGGTGCTCTTGCACACCCCTCTGTGGGTTCCTGGGGAGCTGCTTCCCCACTGCACTCCACGGGACATCTCCAGTCTCTCGCCGCTGCCTAGCAAGGAGCGCTTTAGGGCAGGGCTGGCCTGAAAGTGACCACCTGGCAATGACGACCACAACCTCAGCCACATCACTTGGTAGGAACAGTGCACCATCTCCACTCTGCCAGCCAAGCACTTTCCTCTTTGTCATCTTCATGGGTTTGTCCACCAGTCATTCCTCTAGCTTCTAGGTGGTGGCCTGCTCTCCCTATGGTCCTCTTTGAGCCAGGTCTCTTGAGTTGTGTGAGGAGGAAGCAATCCCCTCAACCTGTCACCTGCCACCTGCCACGGGGGAAGGACATGTCACAGCTCCTTGACCACTCTTTCCAAAGAAACTCTCTTTGGCTCTTCCACTTCAACCCTTTTTTCTCCTCAACATACACACTGGGCCAAGGATCTCAAAACCAGCACCTAGTTTAGGCACCTGAGTGCCAGGATGACCATCAGGATGAGGCAGGCAATGCCACTGTCATACTTACTGTCAGCAGAAGGGAGTGAGACCGTGACTCCCACATCAACCTTCCATTGCACAAGGTCCCTGAGTGAGGTGGCTTAACCAAAGAATGGTGACATACCAGGCGAGGGGAGAGAAAGGAGTAGTGCGGGGGAAGACAGGAGGAGAACGAAATCCTCGTTTGTCACAAGAAGCCAGTAGACAGAGGGGATAATGCACCCCAACACAGCAGTAGAGGTCTAATCCTCAGTATTCGCCAGCTGTGCAGGCTCGGACAAGCTACTGTGCCCCTCTGGTCTGCTTCTTCACCTGTAGATCAGAGATAATACCTAACAGTAACGCCCTCACGGGGCTGAGGACTGAAAGACTTAGGTCAGTGATGGGCTAAGAACATGACTGGACCAAGGACACCGGGTGAGGCTTAGCTATTATTGGTCTTATTTTTGTAACTGACATGTATCAAAGAAAATGTTAGAAAAAAATGAAATGAGGGCCAGGGATTTAGCTCAGTGGTACCACCGCCTGCTTTGAAAGCAAAGGGACCCAAGTTTGATCCCCCATACCAAAAAGAAAAAAAAAAAATGAAATGAGTGCAAGCCAGCCACCGTGGTACACAAGCCCACGTACCCGGCACCCACTGGAGGTGGGCATTAGTGCAGCCTTGGCCAAAGGCAGCTGCCTCACAGGAGGGAACAGTGGAGGAATGGAGCTCTCTTTAAGCCTTATTGCACTAGGTTACTTAAAAAGCTATGCTTGGCATTGTTTTTTCTAAAAATAAAGGCTTATTTTTAGAACATTAATAAAACAAGTTACTGCAAATAGCAATAATAACAAACAATAGGACTTGGTGAGTGACAAAAAGAAAAGCAATGAAGGCAATGACAATGGAAAATTGTGACAATATGACTACATGATTTTTTTAAATTTTTGTCTCAAAAACATCAGAAAAGCTGGTTTAAAAAGCAGACTCATAAAAACATTAGCAACAAATACGATGAATAAAACATAACATTCTTAATGAGAACACTTGAAGAAAAGTCAATGTTTAAATTTTATAAATAAATCTTTAGACCCCCCCCAACATAAACATCAATTTGCAAAAGAGGAGGTATGAACTGAACTGTGAACTGACACACGCTATAGGTTCTGCCACACTCATAATCAAATATATGTAAACTAAAAGAAGAATAGCCAGCTATCATTTCTACTTTCACATTAGGAAAGGAATTTTAAAACACTGGTGAAGACACAGGTAAGTAGGTTCTCCAAAAAGGCACTGTCTGCAGGTGTGAAATTACTGCACCCTCAAAGGGCTACATGGTCGTATGTGTGAAGTGTTGCTACCCTTCTGCCTAAGAGCTGCCACTCTGGGAATCCATCCTAAGAAAATAATCAAAGAGGCAAATGAGGATTGCTGCAGAAGGATATTCACTGCAGCATGAACTCTACTATTGGAAAAGCTGAAAACTTTTAAGCATTATGCATATATATATGTTTGTTTGAATGCACATAAACTATCTCTGAGAGGCCAGACAAATCTCAGACATCCTTAGTTAGGGATGGGAAACCAGGGGCAAGGGAAAGACAGAAATGATAGGCATTCCCTAAGGAGCCAAATGATCCAACAGGGCCAGAGATTTAGCCCAGTGGTTCTGCTGCCTGCCTCGCAAGGACAAGGTCCGCAGTTCGATCCCTGGTACCAAAAAAATAAATATACAAATGATCCAACAAATTCAACAAAATGGAACATTCTTTGGATGTTTACAAAGAATTTAGTAACATGGAAAAGGTGTGTTATGTTAGAATGTTAAGCTTAAAAATGAATACATGAGACCATATTCAGAATGATCTCAATAATATAAAAGTACATTAATACATGGTTAAGGATAGGAAAAAGATTGAAAAGAAACATACCAAACTGTAAACAACAGTCACCACTGGGGATGAGATTATAAGGAAGCATTATTTCCATCTTTCTGTTTCTCTAGAGTTTCCAACTTTTCTACCATAAGTAGTACTTACATAAGTGGAAAATAGATTAATAAATTATTTTCAGCCACCTCCCAATGAAGGATTAGGAGTAAGACCTAGTAATCTACTGGAAGCAGGAACCTATAGGGATAAAACAACATTGAAGCATTCCTGTCTGAGCTGCCACCCGGGCACTGCCAGCATTTTCCAGCCCCGGCATGGGCTGCACCAGCACAGCCCACCCAGCAGGGACCGGCCATTTAACGGCACCTCTCAAAGCAGCACCCCCATCTCTCATGTCAGTGCTCTCCCATGAGCTCTGTGATAAAGAGACCCCAGGACTCACCACCAGTAGTAGCCACACCTGGGAACCAGCATGCTGGCCCCACCTCCAAGCTGATATGTCCACCTGCCTGCCCTCTCAGCAGATGCTCCCTGAGGCACAGGCCAAGGACAGAGTGCAGCACAGAAGATGCTGTCAGGAAATGTATGGTCAACCCTGTCCAGCAGAACTTTCAGTGGTGATGGAAATGTTCTGTATTTGCCCTGTCCAATATGGTAGACATGAGCCATAAGTGTCTGCTAAGCACCTGAAATGCAGTTAATATATGACTAACAGAGTGCACATCTCCATTTGCTTACTTATAATTAATTTAAATAGCACATCGAATATCACAGAGTGGTTAAGATTAAACAAGGTGATCCATTAAAAAAAAAAAAAAAAAAAAAACCTGACCCAGTGTCTTGCAAGGCTCAGTAAATGATGGCTCCAGAACAATGAGAATGATAAGCAGCAGAGGACAGGAGGAGAATATCTAACAGTCCTTAGGCCCCTACCAGTCAACCAACAGCAAACGATGGGAATTTATGGGACTCCACATCTGCCTAGCAAACAGCTCTTCTGTATTCTCAGTGCAGAGCAACCAGAGCCATAGAAAGAAGCTTAAGCAAGCAGGAATTGGCAAACAGGTACAAGGAAAGGGCTGGCCAAGGCTGTTCCCACCCCAAATAGACCAACCTGTGCGGGTTCCACACCACTGCTGTCAGAACCCTGCTCTGCAACCCGAGTTCCCGCCTGTCTTCAGAGGCCCTTTCCCACTGGAAGCTCACAGGTCCTCACAGGAGCCATCCAAGGGGAGCTAGCAAATACTTCCATGTTCTAACTTGGCAAACCAAGGCTCAGTGAGATTGTCAGGTCACCAGGCTGAGACTGGCTGGAGAACAGGAGTCTGATGAGGACAGAAAGCCAAGTGTTAAGGTGGTGGCATCACACAGAGGAGGGCTGGGATGTAGCGATCCTATAAATACTCATTCTGTCCACCTGCCTTCTAGGCTACAAGCTCTGGGAAGGGAACCGCTGTTAGTCCACATGGTATCTGGGCACTGAAACCAAGACCTGAAGCACAACAGTCACTCAATGAACAGTGATGAACCAACCAACATAGGCACAGACCTCTCAGGTTTTTCTTGTTTTTTTGTTGTTTTTTTGGTACCAGGGATTGAACTCGGGTCCTTGCGCTTCCGCAGGAGGTGGCAAAACCACTGAGCTTAATCCCCGGCCCAGACCTCTCAGTTTTCAGGATGCTTTCTGTATTCCATCCCTTGTGCCCCTAATAGCTGCTAGGCAGGGATCTTCTCCCCATTTCAAAATGGGAAAAGGAAGCTTGGAAACTGACAGCCACTCTAGCCTCCAATACTGAAAACCACTTTGGAGCTTCCTAGGAAACCACACATTCACTGGAGAGGAACAGGTCAACCCTGCTGGGATCCTGCATTATTCTGTCCTTCGACCACACTCCAGCAGCAAGTCAGAGGTACACTCCTTAGAGACCCCGCCTGCAGGGAGCCCAGAGTCACATGGGGAGGAAACCATGTGTTATGGCTTGTGTCTAAATGTCCCCCCAAGCCTCATGTGGCCATAGGTAGGACTTTTTGGCGGTGGCTGGATCTAGAGTGTGTGATGCTGGGATTAAGGGTGTGTGATTATTAAATTAGTCCACAGATTGGTTTGGCATAGTTCTGGGTAGGATAAGGGTGTCCTACCCTGAGTGTAAGTGCTATCTGCCTTAAGGGCAGATACCTGAATAAAAATATAAGGAACACAAAGAGGGCTAATGTCGCTGTTTATCACTTGCCTCTAGCTGCATGCTGCCTTCTGCCTCCCCTGCTTTGCCATGAACTGTTTCTCCTTTGTGATCTCCTCTGCCATGCCACCCTGCGTTGGAGCCAACTGATTATGAACTGAAACCTCTACAAATGTGAGATAAATAAACCTTTCCTGGGCGGGGGATTTAGCTCAGTGGTTTCGCCACCTGCTGAGCAAGTGCAAGGACCTGAGTTCGATCCCCGGTACCAAAATAAATAAATAAATAAATAAACCTTTCCTCCTTAAACTCTGGGTGTTACAGGGTATTCTGTCTCAGCTAGAAAAGTAACTAAGACACCATGCAGCCAAGCATCTCTAAGACCTGACTTCTGGGACAGAAAAGTGACAGAGGGCAGTCAGCAGATAAAGGAGGGCAGGACTAGCTCTGGCTGGAAGAGGAAGTTCAAGGCTATGAGGAATGGATCAGATGAGACACAAGGCAAGGAGCAGAGAAAGGGAGGTCATCCCACAGCTGCCACCTGCCATCTCTCATGCCATGGGCAGATCACTCAGCCCTTCAAGCTTCATTTTTCCTCATCTGTAAAATGACAATGATACAGACCCACAGGCAGCAAGTGGAGGAAGAATCAAGTGGCCTGGGTGGACATCTACTCACAGCAGGGATCAACATACAGAAGCCATCACAGTGCTGCAGAAGCAGACACACTTGGGATGTGGGGAGCAGGGCAGTAACAGCACCTTAAATTTGGGAGGAGGAGTCAAGGTCATTCAGAAAAATGCTGCTGCAGTCAGATGGCAACTCCCAATCTAATAAACTGAGAGAGAGGCCACAGACAAGCTCCGCCCCATCCTACTGAACACCACAGTCACCTACGCTGCATGAGCGTCTTGGGCCAACCCAGGACCAGGGCCTGTCAGTGAGCTGAGATGAGGCAGCCCACACTCACCTCTGCAAAGGGGCAATAGCTCCTGACCTACCCCCACACCTACATGAAGCCACGATGCCAGCCAATCAGATCTATGTCCTCCAATCCTAAGGTTTTCACTCAGCCTGACTCAAAAATCTTAATCCTTTAATTACACCAAGAAAGAAAACGAGTGGAGTAAGGGGATAAGGTCCTACCACACCAAGAGACAGCAGCAGTCATCCCAAGTCCTAGTCCAGCTCTGCCCTCAAACAGACCAGCGAGCACCCTCCATTGGTGACCCACCTGCAGGCTGCAGCCTGAGTCTAGAGCTCTGTGCCCTTCTCATCTTCGTCCAGGTAGACTGAGGCTCAGAGTTCAGTGAACTTGCCCAAGCTCTAGCCAGTGATACAGTTAGGCTCTAACCCCTGTTCTGACACCAAAAGCCACATGGCCACCTCTGCACCTCTTAACAGCCTTTTGAGATGGCTGCTATATTATTCCCATGTCACAGACAGGGATACTCTGAACCTCTATAAGAGTCACAGGCAAATAATATGATTGGACAAATAATATGACTTGGAAGAACTATATGGTGCCCAGTGAGGGGTCAGGAGGATAACACAATCCCCCAAGGGCTCTAGCTAATCCTGCCCTAGAATGAGGACCTCAGGTCTGGACATTAGTCTCTACCTGGCAGGGTCCAAGAGGTGCCATCATCTGGCTCCCAACTCTCAGTTCCAACAGTCGGTCCAAGGTTATCTTTATCCTAGAGAATCTGGGTCCGTTGTGAAACAATCCCAATATCTGCTCTTTAAACTATAAAGCAAGAGTCCCACAGTGCCTGGGGCTTTGTCTGGAAGAGAGGGCAAGCATGCAGCAGAAGGTACCACAAAAATCCCACCCAAGAGGCTGGCATCCAGTCACGGCAGGACACCAACAGACTTGAGCCTCTACCCCTGCCCTGTGGCCTGGCCACCCCAAAGCCTTGCAACAGGAATGGTCTGCGATCCAAACAAGGAGGAGAAAGGGAGGCCTAGTTCACCTAGCAAGCCATGGATGGCTCATATGAAAAGCCCTAAGACAGTGCTGGAAAGAGAACATGACCTCCCGCAAGGGAAACTCACCAAACATTTCCTGCAGCATCTAGTACTGAGAGCTTGTGTGTGTCCAACTCTCCAGGAAAAACAAGAATACCAAACGTGCCCTCCTGAAAAGGTTACAGTTCTTAGAGGACAGACACTAGGATGCCATTCTCACGCTGACCCAGGCCTGTGATGAGCACCTGAGGTCCTGGGATAAGGACACTGCCCCTGCCCTTGAGTTCACCTAAATCAATAGGCAATTGCCACAGAGTATGACCAGTGCCGGCTCAGAAGGAAGAAAGGGGGAAAAGGGAAAGCTTTTAGGAGGTGACACCTGAGTTGGATACTACAGATCAGTGTGCTGAGAAAGAACCCGGAGATAGCCTTCCAAGAAGTTCTGATACCATCCATCACATGGTAGCAATAACAATAAGGAAAACAATTAAAATCCCAACACTGACCGAATACTTGTGTGCCAGTCTCCGTTTTTATTTTCTATTTTTGGTACCAGGGATTGAACTCTAGTCTGTTTTTAAACATTTATAATGAGTTAGCTCATTTCACCCTCATAACAGCCTTTTGAGATGGTTGCTCTGTCATTCCCGTTTCACAGATAGGGATACTGAGACCTAGAAAGCTCAACAACTGATCCAAGGCCCCTATATTAGTACACAGAGCCACAGTTCCAACCTGGTGACCCAGGTGCACACTCACAGCCTCAATCCACACCCAATACACCTCTCAAATGCTTCCTTCATGCCAGATCTGGTGATGGACACAACTGTAAATACTTAAGTAGTACTTATTTTCCTAGTCATTCCAAAAATGATTTCAGGACACAGAAATGAATTAAAAGGTCACTGTTTATAAAGAAAGAAGGACAAGCAAAAGAAAATTCCAGGTCTGAGGCTGCGTAAGAGAAAGTCTGCTGCTACAGGGAACAAGCAAAGCAGCCATCAAAAAGAGACAGAAAGGGCAGGGGATTTAGCTCAGTGGTTCCACTGCCTGCCTCGCAAGCGCAAGGACCCGAGATTGATCCCCGGTACCAAAAAACCCAGAAAGATCCAGAAAGATGGAGAGAGCTGGGAGGAGGCCTTGGCTGCCAGGTCATGGCCTTGGTTTTTCCCCACAGGCCAAATGGTCACCAATCTGTTAAGCTGTAACTTCAGGGGAGACAAAACCACATCTCTCCAGATTGTGTAGGTGCTGTTATGGCTGAGCAAATACAAATCTGATTAAAAGAACTCTTATAATTAGTAGGTAGCTGAACCTCACTAGCTGTCTTCACCAACAAGCATGAAAGTAAAATGGCTATCATGAGGCCAGTGGGAAGACTGTTGTTCTTGCACTAACAAAACTTGGATACCCCTGCTGAGCAGGATGGGAAGCAACAGAAATGTCTAAGCAGAAAGTTCCGAGGATTCAAGGTCTAGGATTTGGATTCTCTACCCAGCCCTATACCCTCATCTCTCTGAGGCCCCCAATCTCTGCAATCAACCATCTGAAGACTCCAAGAAGAGCCTGCCCCGCGAGAAGCTCCAGTGTGGAGATATTCTCACAAAGAGCGCTACGTAAGTACAAATGACTGTTTGATCAATCATTTGGCCTCAGCGTGGGATTTGGTTAGAATTAAAGCCATCTGGAGGAGGGGGTTAGAGGGAGGAGACCAGCAGGCGGGAAAATGACCCACCTCCCTCCCCCAAAAAGCATTGTTAAAGTATAATGGGAAAAACCAGTAAAGTCCCTGCTGTTATTTCAGCCTAAGCCACTTAATCCTTCAGCACATAAAGTGACTTATTTTATGACCTTTTCCCTTTAAAAAGTAAATCAGAAGATACTGCCTTGAATTTAGATATCTCTGAAACATACTACTCATCCCTCCCAGTGAAATATCCTGTTTCATAAACCTTCGAGACACTTGAAACTGCAGATCACTAAATGCCTAGCTTTAGGCATCTGACATTCCAGAGAATTAATATTTAAACTTATTATAGGAAAAAAGAATTGAGTTTGGTTGAAGCATGAAATATTTAATAGTGTCTCCAAATTAGAAACCCTATTTTGTTTCGCACTGGAAATGCCAACGCTACTACCTGGGCTTTGCATTCAAATGAGATGAAACACACAGGGGGAAAGAGACAGGTTTGGGGAGTGGAAGTGATCGAGTTTCATTTTTACGATACACTTAAAATCATACTATCATTCTCTGTCTCGCTCACAGGTTGGATTTGAGAGCGCTGAAGCTACTTAACCACTGAAAACTGTGGCAAGATCAGTGCATCCACCTTCATTCTGAAATGAGCCCAGTGACTTTCTCTGCTCCATAGGACAAAAGTATTAAGTGGTCTGGCATAAAAATTAAGCTTCCATTGACACCGCAGATCCTGGCAGCCTCTGCCAGCACGTGTAATTTATTTACAGTGTTGGAAAGTCAGCAAAATACATCATCAACTCTTATACAAACTTCTACTAGGTATTAAATACCCAACTCTCAGAGAAGTAATTCACGTAGTCCAGCAGTGTTCCAAAATAAATTCAATCTCAGCCCTCTAGAGAGCTTAAAGCAGCAAATGGGATATGTCTTTTTCAAGTCAGCTTTACAGTCCTCCCTGGTTTCTTGCTAAAGCCTTATTTTCCAGCAAACCTGTTACTTAAAAACAAAAGCGACGATGTCGATGTCGAAAGGAGTCTTCTGGTTGCTAAAAAGACACAAATAGGAAGAACCAGGACCGGGTCACAACGGGAACCATCCCTGACCCTTCTTTGAAAGCTCTCTTGCCGACTCAGCGTCAACACAGGAAGGCAAAAAAACCTCGGAGCAGAAGAGCTCCTTCAGCTCTGTCCTTGGAGTGTGACTCTTTGAGAACGCACACACTCACGTACATCGCAGGGACGCGAGGAAAGACCAGAGATGCAACCTGGCAGTGGGACCTCGCCTTCCACAGAGGGCCATCTGGCTCCTCAGCACTGACACAAAAGACTCATTTCCCACACACTCTGAAGTTCCGTCGGACCCCCGGCTTCTCCCATCCCAAGCCTTCTTCATCCCACCGAGTGCTTAAATGACTGCCTTATAGATCCCTGAGGCAGAGTCTGGTGGCATGGTGGGGATCTGAGGAATTTCCACCCCACAGAGGTACTAGGAAGCAGCAGAAGAGACCACAACCAGGGCCTCGGCCTGAGTCTCCCCACATTGAGACGCTCAGACAGGGCTATCAGCTGGGAATCCTTCTCCTTCGCCACTGCAGCAGGACAGGGACAGCACTCTATGGAGCAGCCTCCCCTTAAAAGCCCACCTTGGCCGGTTCACTGGGACTCCGAAGGGGGTTCTCTGTGGGTGGGGAGCACCTGCTCCCTTTCCCGGGCTAGGGGCAACTCAGCACCCCACAGCCACAGCTACACAGCTTAGATCTTAAAGGCAGTGTGTTCCGGGGCAGTGTGCTTCCAAGGGAAAGTACTGGCCCTGCTTTCAGACACATCTGGGCTCAAACTCCAGGCCCTACTACCTGCTTTGTGGACAACTTCAGGAAAATCACCTCGTTCCTAACCTCAGTCCCTCAGTGCCTGCTTTCCACAAAGGGCTGTTGGGCACAATGAAATGTGGCCACAGCTCTAATACTTCTGACCGGACACACAGTAGGTGCTCAGTTACGATTAGTGGGCCTTCCTTTTCCCATTCCTTCTGCATTCACCTTCAGCAGTCAAAACGTCCAAGGAAAGCAAAGGCTCCTCTTTCAGCACCTGGATCCTTCCCGACCCATCCAGCTCAGTGAGAGTGGAATCCTGAAGTCTCAGAGCAGGAAGGGCCCATGGATCACCCAATCAAACCACTCCCCATTTTACAGATGGGGAAACCGAGGCTCAGAGCAAAGGGCAGGGCCCACATGCATCAAAGTGGCACAATGCCACATGTGTACACACCCGGCAGGCCCAACTATAACCACCAAATAAATTCAGGCCATCCAGGAAATGCATTATTCAGTGAACAGTCTGACGGGCTCCTCTCAAGCATCTGACTCAAACGACGACTTTAGAAACACAGCTCGTAATGCTGACACACTCCGCCTCGATTGCCGGAACCCTTGTGAAGGAGTAACCCTTTGGAGTTTAAGGGGAAGTCAGGAAAGAGGAAAACAGATGCTTTGGTCTTTCAACTGGAAGACCACTGGGTGAGGGATGCAGTCCTTCCACCCCCGCCCCAGCCTGGCCTCTGTTTTCTTTCAGTTTCTTATAAATAAGGATTTGGGAGAGCAAAGCAGCCACAAAATGTTTCCCCCTTTTTTCTGCTTTCCTTACTCAGTAACTCAGCTGTCAGTCCTCGGGACTTTGAATCCAAAGCTGAAAGCTTTTTTTTCATTGTAAACTATTAATTTGGGCAGAGGCTGTTGATTAAACAAGAAGACTGTTTTTAAACTGCTCAAATCATGAGCACCGTGAAGGCAAACAGCACTAATATTCTAGGAGTTTGGTCTTTTTTCCTGCCCCTCGTATCACAGCTTGCTTTTTGAATTTTTCAAAGCCCACTGCAGTTTGTCATTTTTTCTCCCCCTGGAAATGAATGTCTTTGTTTCTTTAAACACACAAACTGCCTCCTACCAAAAGACACAACACAACTCTCTAAGTCTAATTGCAACTGAAATCTGTATTAGGTGAAAAAAAAAATAGCAAACCACACATGGTTATTTAACTTTGACTATAACCACACACGTAAGGTGAGGTTGTTGAAATAACACCGTATCGGCTTCAACACAGGGAATTCTGTAGCAAGAAAAGTGAATGAAGGAAGGAAAATTACCTTCTTTATGCAAAAGCCAGTTAGTTAGTGATAGCCACTGGTCAGCTTCCAAATAAAGCTTATTTGTTTGTTGTTGTTTTTGGTTTTTTTCTAATCCTACCCAAAAAAGGATTTAAAAACCCTATTTTGAACTTTAGTTTCTCCTCTCTTCTAGGATGATGGCCAAACTCCACAAAATAAAACCAAAGAAAATGATGATAATTATGCAACATTCAGAACAAAGAACATAAGAATATATTTTTTAAATGATTCATTGTGCACTTATGCCTGTAATGGGATTTTAATGCATTGTAAAAATAAGTGCGCTGGCTCACACAGCTTCTCACGCAAATGAAACGAAGGGAGATGAATAACTCTGAGAGGGGTTTTTTTTTTTTTTTTTTGAAGTGTGAGGCTAAACTGTGGCACATACAGAAATTTACCGAGACAGAGCAACACAGCCTACTGCTCCTCTTATAGCCAGGAGGGCCCAAGACCTCAGCCAGCTAGGTATGCTACAGGTAAACCACGGGGACCGACAAAGCCTACGTCAAGTCGTGATTTCATGTGATGGTTCCCTTCCCGTGTTACTCACCAAGTCTCAGCAGCTTCGACAGAGTCTGAGCGGCCGGAAGGGAAGAGAAATTCTAGCCGCACAAGATTCTCAGGGAATCTTTGGGAATTATATTTCCGTTACATGACTATAAAAGATTTGTCGGATACATAACTCTTAGGATTATAGACGCAACATGTTCCTATCTCATTTGTATATCCACACACATACTTGTTTCTCTTTGTCTCACTGAGCCTGACATTTGGCCAGCAGGTTTTTCTCCCCCTTATTTGAAACCTCAAGCACTGAAAAAATTTGGATCTGATTATTTCCGGATCACAGGACCAGCACTTTAAAATGGATGAAATGCAAGCAAATTGCCTACCAGAGCCAGAGGGGGAAAATGCTTTAAAAATAACTCATACCTTTCTATTATGGATGCACTAGCACTCCAAACCTCCCCAGAACAACACAGTGGCTTCCTATTTAGATGATGAAACTCGACCAGGTAACACCACCAAAACCATCACATCTTGCTCCCTAATACCACCAGCCCTTGACACCCAGCACACAACCTACAATTGCTTTCCTTTTTTTTTTCCTCTTTGAGAAAAAAAAAATAGCTTTATTTTTTAAGGCATAAGATTGACTACTTTTTCTCATTTACAGGCATGTTATGGCGGCTGTTTTTCGTAATAGCAGAGTTCACATTTGTGGTGATCATCGGTCTCCTTTTTTGCTGGGATGTATCCAGCCTTGATACATGGTGAAAAGGGCCTAGAAAAGTCGATGTGAATTAACGGCCTCATTATCTGGCTTGGACAAATGGGATCATCTGGTTAACTACAAAGTCTTCTAGACAGGGCACAAAGATTAGTTACCAATTTCCAAAGATTCAAGACAGGAGAAATAGCAAAAATAAAGAGTTTTTAATTCTCTGGGAACATTCAGAAGGTCTTGGTTGCAAACAGCAGCTTTGAGTTGCCTGCACAGACAAGCAGATGGTACAAGTGTGGAAGCTGAATCAAATATTTGGAGCTAGAAGCCTTAGAAACTGCCACTTACTGCCTGTAGCTTTGAGCAAATCCCTGAACCTCCATGTGTTCATCTATAAAATGGGAGTCACATCAGAAGAGTCAGGATCTGCCCCCCACTTTACAGGCAGAAAGTGCTGCTCCATCTGTTCCCTCGGAAGAGCCCACAAGATAGGCAGAGCCAGATGAGGGAACGTATGGGAACAGGCTCTGAAAACTAAAGCACTAGGCAGAGAACAACCGTCATCGGCCATCGCCACAAAGCTGTCAGCCCGCGGGAAGCCCAGATGTTCACCTTCTTCCCCTGTCAAGACTTACAAAAGCAGCGTCGGGTGTTTAATAATAAGAAAGAAAAATGCAGCATCTGGCGGTTTGGCCTTCCCAGCTGTTTGGAATCTGGATAAGCGGGACTCTGCCATAAACAGATCGTGATTCTTATTGTAAATGATGAGAATGTTCATCCATGACGTGCACCATCTCCGGTGCCTTCCAGTCCAGATCTGGAAACACACAGGACCCCAGCGTGTATGGATAAACTGCTGGATGCAGCATGTCATCCCTTCCCCTGTTTAGGGTCTATGCAAGGCAAAAGCCAGACCAAGTCACTGGGCAGCAGTGGCCACAAAAGATCTGAAGATGGCACCTCTCATGCTCCACTCCCATGGCATAGAGCTGGTCTCCTTCACATCCAACATTTTAAAAGGCAAATCTTCCTTGCTCCCCCTTCCACCCCCTTTATTGCAAGTATCACTGGCCCAGCATGGAACCCGGCACAAATGAACAAATGTGACCTCTTCTACCTTTTTTGTTTATAAAGCATTCATTCGACCCTTGTTTTATTTAGCCTGTGAGGTCAGCATTGTTACCTCTCATGCAAATGGAAAAACCAGAGGTTGAAAACTTAAACACATTATATTTAGTAATCCTAAAGTAACCAGGCACTGAGATGGTCCTTCCTCATTCTTTCTCACTAATACTGTCATCAGTCTTTCCAAGCTGGTCTCAGGGTAAACCTACCATAAGTAGAGGAACCCGAGGCTCAGAGGAGTAAAATTACTCCTCCCAGCATCCCACACAAGGGGAGGGGGGTTCTTATCGTTTCCAGCACAGCCAATAAATATGTTTCAATCGGTATTTCTGTCTGTTTCCAATAAGCCTGAGAGCTTGGAGCTAGGCACCACATTGAAGGGTCATGTGGCCTGGCAACTATTGTGGTGCAAGAAGGCGCAGCAGGAAGGTGCCCCTTCCTTAACAACATTTCTGAGAGGGCTGCAGAGACCTGCTGGTTTTCTCCCAAGCTGCTTGCCTTTACGGAGGAAGGTGCCTGCAGAGACAAGGAGGCTCCGTCTCCACACCTCCCCTTCTCTAGAGGGCAGGTTATGCCAGAGCTCTGGCTTTCACAACGCCTGACCCCCTGGGTGGCCTTCTACATACCACGCATTTCTCCCACCCAAGGGCCTCAGTTTCCTCATCTTGCAAATGTGTGTAATAAATCCCACCCACCAACGTCACTGGGAGGCTGTGGGGGGAAAAAACAAAAACAGTTTAGCAGCCTCCTGGAGAAAATGTAACCAGAGACCAGCTAGAGGTACAAATAAAGGAGCTCTTTCTCCCATCCCTTTGTCCTCCTCTGCCCTTTGCAAATGCATCCCAACATGACGATTTCTTATTTTAGACACTGGGTGGGGGTTGGTATAGACACAAATAACTGGGGTTTGGCGGACTGGCAGTAGGTATATGGAAGACAATGTATAATAAAAAGTCTCTGACCACAGCATGGAACAATGGCTATCTTTGGACAACAGAATGCTCTCTGAGATGCTAGCTGCAACTTAAAACACAATAGAATGCAGCAGAATATGGCCATAAGGGAGGACTGCGTCCTGGAGCAGGGCAAGCTGGGGAGCGCAAGCAGTGAAACCTCACTCATACTGCATCTTGCCTTGTGGCACTTCCCTCTGGGAAGAGAGACTCGGCATGTGTATTCCAGCAAAAACACTCTGCAGGCCTTTCCCCGTATCTGTCCTTCTCAAACACGGTCTTTATGTCTTGGGTAAGAGAGTGACATTTAAAAGAAGACAAGAAATATCTCTCTCCTACAGAGTCAGTTGTTTTCTTTAAAAACAAAAACAAAAACATGCGTCCATTTATTTCATTTGACCAGGGCCAGAACTGGGCAGGAAGCTAGCTGGCCTTGTCTAAGGTGCTGGGCTGATGAGGAGACACTGTTTTTGTCTTCCTTGGAAATCACCTGGACAGAGAATCAAGCGGTCCCAAGTGCTGAGATAACCAAACCCCAATGCTTTGGTTTCTCCCAAAGGGGGGAAAAGGGAGAAGGCAGATACGGCACTTTAATAATTTCTCAAATTCCTGGTTAATTATCTGTCAGCATGAAACCTATAAATAATGGCTCAATAATAATTAACTGGATGAGATGAACACTTTCGTGAGGACATCACTGCCATCCCTGGCTCAAGCCCCTACCAGAGCCGGCCGACCTCTCTTCTCCAGCCTCACTGGCAGCAGAAGGTACTCACTGTAAAGTGACTTCTGGCCAAGCCTATGCTTCTGAAACACCAACTACAGAAAAGCCAATTTTTCAGTCATGACTTGATTCATGCTGCATCATAGAGTCAGATAATTCTCCATCCGGAACCTAGAAATCATCCAGTATAATAAATTCTTCCCTTGACAGACAGGGAAACTGAGGTCCCAAGAGGGGTGGGGTCCTGCTAAAGGTCCCTCCTGGTTTTTGTTATTTAAAGAGATTGGAATACTTCAAAGTGTGCACTCAGCTGCTCAAAAACAGATACCGGACCCAGGAGTTGCTACTCCCCCAAGATACAATAAAATGTTGGTGGTTCACACAACTTTTATCAGAAACATACAGAAGCAAAATTATGTAATCTGAGCCTTCTATACACACTTACCCCAAAAAAAATCCTTATTGAGTTTAAATTTGATGCTTCCGAAAGCAGGCATCATTTCAATACTTGACAAGCGAATCCCACACAATGACAGAGAAATCGAGAAACTCGAAGAAAGTTCCCAAGTATCCCTTCAAAGGCTTGGGCGCGGGCGGAGCCGAAAGACTCCCCACACCCGCGGCCAGGCACGTGGGCAGGGCCAGACTCACCCTTCCCGGCTGCTGCGGCGGCGGCAGCCTTGGACTGGCTGTAGTCTCGCGGACTCCGGGGCCGGAGGTGGTCGTGGGCGCGCAGCGGTGGCACGGGCAGCCGAGGGTGCAGGTCCCGAGGGCCCCCGTCCCCACAGCCGCCGCCACTCGCGGTGACCCTGAAGGCCATGTGCGCGCTGAGGCCGGCGGGCCCGCGGCCGGGGCCGGGCGCAGCTGGGGCCTCCTTGGGCCTCTTGTCCGAAAGCGCCTCGGCCACCTCGCAGTGCATGGCGCCGGGGCGGGGCGCACGGCTGGGGGTCGCGCCAGGCTCCTGGGGAGGGGAGATAGCACAGGCGCGTTAGAACACAGGCGGTGGATCCTCTTCCCGGGGACCACCCTGGGCCCAGCTAGAATAGTGCACCATAACTACGCAACCTTCACCTACCTGGCCCCACGCACACGCCCTGTTCTCAGCTCTGAGCGACGCCGGCTCGGTTCCCGCCTCCCGCCCGAATCCACCTCCTCGGAGACCAGCCCTCTTTGGACGAATGGCGAAACTGAGGCCTTGAGGGGAGAGAGCCTGCCCGGCGTCCCCTAGAGCGGCAGGGAACCGGCGGCGACAGGATCCCCAGAGCGGGGTTTCTCTGGCTGTCCACTCCACGGCGCTCCAGGCCGGGCTGCGCGCACTCACAGGTCCTGGGCGCGGATCCGCCGCCGCTCACCGGCGACCCGCAAAACTTTTCCACTGGAGTCGGACGGTGGGCGCCCACCCCACGGCGTGGGCCCATCACGCGCACCCCGAGCCACACATTCCCACGCGCGTCAGGGGAAACGCACAGTCGTGCGCGCAGTTCCTCGGCGTGGGAGATGCCAGTGCTCGCCGGCTTCCACGCACACCGCACCCCAGGTAAACGCGCACTCGCGGGCTCGCGTTCATTCACCCGCTCGGACTTCGGCACTGACGACCGCAGCCTCACGCTCTCCAGCCGTGCGTGCTGGGCATCTCCGCCACAGCCTCGGTTCTCCCGTCCTCCGCCCCGGCGCGAGGGCCAGGGACCCCAAACTCGACTGGCTCTGAGCGGGTGCCGCCCGCCTCAGTTGCGGGTCCCGGGCCCCCACCCCCACCCCCACCCCGGGCCGCAGACCGCGCCCCTTCTCACCTCTCCGGGGCTCTGCAGTCTCGGGGCGCACGGCTCGGCTCGGCGCGCCTCCTCCGGCGCCGAAGCCCCCGCAGACGCCGCGTCCTGCCGGGCGGCACTGGGGCGGGCCGGACCGGCTCCGGACGGCTGCTCGGGCCCCTGGTTCGCCGCGGCCACCGGCCCAGGCCAATCGGGCCGCGAGGGCGGGCTCCTGGGCGGGGCCAGGCCTAGGGTTTGACAGGCGGCGGCCGAGAGGATCCTGTGCTTGTGGCTGCCCTCGGCCGCGGAGCCGGACAGGACCCGGGGCGGCGCGGGGCACCGTGCGGACAGCCGAGCGCGCCCCTGGGGCCCAGCCGAGACACTTCCACACTCGCGGTCGGGCTGTTCCCGCGCCTCCTGGGGATGCTAACTAACGCGGAAATGACCGAGGCGAAGTTTTCCAGGTAAGTGTTTTCCAGGGGAAAGAGTCCACCTAGGCGATAGGGTCTCGGTGCCTCCAGGGCCTGTACCCGGTCCCCCTGCTTCGGGGACCCCCCCCCCAGGCGGCAGTGTTGCGAGGAGGCCAGACCAACTCGTAGGAGAGAGTGCTGGGCTAATAAGGCTTCCTGGCGACTGGATGCGCCTCAGATCCCCTCTGTGAGCTTCAGTTTCCTCCTGTACAAGTAGGGGTGTTCACCTGGGCCTGGCCTTCCTGTCAGGGGTATTGAAGGATCCAGCACCGCTCACCCTGAAATGGATTCTGCAAGTCATCTAGGGCTCTGGATTCCATACCTCCCCTGAGCACCGTGTGCTGGTATCTAGACTGCCCAGGGGTCCTGCCCTGCTTCTTTTTGTGGTCTGGTCTCTTTGACCTTGGTCTCAAATTGAAAAAAGTATCGAGCTCCTTCCTACTGCACACAGGTGGGGTTCACAGCACAGGATTCTAAAAGGATAAGACACCCTGAGCAGCATTTCCAGAATTTGAGGAAAACATGATTTTAAGAATCATAAAATTTGATGTCCTATGACTTGCTAAACACAATTATCTTACAAAAAGCAACGATAGTAGGAAGGCCCTTGGAGTTTGGGTTAGACTCACCCCACATTCGGAGGAGAGGGTGTCACTGGCTAGCAGCTGTGAGGTGGAGTGTGGCAAACCTGGCCCCAGGGTGCAGGCTTCTTGACCCCAAGACCAGTGCTCTTCCTCCTGTGCCATCCACTCTGCCCCTAATATGTTCAGGTGTCAACCACGGTGCCTGGAGCACACAGGCCAAGGGCTGCATAGGTATCTCAGGGCTCTCCTGGGTCTGGGGATTTATAGCTGGAAACTGTTGCTACTTTTATGGCAGGAGAGGGGAAGTAGAAAGCACCAAGAGTAACTCACCAACCCTCCAACAGTGCCACCAGGTGCCTGCACCACCACCCCCACACACACACCATAGAGTTATGCACATTTACTTGGGACCCTGAAAACATTTGATGAATGAGTCATTTAACCGACTGGACCAGCAGGCAGAAAGGTTCTCCAAATTTCCAAATGCAGCAACAGTTCATTAAGATATTCTGTACTGTAAACCTAGCCTGTGCTGCCACCATTCCTGAGCTAAGAACCCTGGGACTGTGCCTTCCTCAGTGGGCTCCCAGGTCCACCCCATCAGGAGAGGTGGGCTCGTGAAGCCCATCAAAGTGATGAGAAGGTTCATCTGCTCGGTGCGGGGAGTTCCCCTTGGGAGATACTCAGAATATCCATTATTTTTCAGAGAAGGAGTCAGAAGAAAACTGTTAACAGTCATTAGGGGAATTGGGGGAAGCCTGCACTTTTCATTTTTTATACTTTTCTACATTGTTTGTATTTTCTAACATACACATAACGATATATCCTCCTTCCAACAGGAGTTATGTGAGCAGTGAGATTATGAACTATACTTTTTATTATTTTGGTATTAAAATGAAACACAAGGGGAGGGCAGCGGGGAAGGGGAATAAAAATGGTCAAGATTGTGATGTGTATATATGTAACAGTTCCCTAAGGTGAGTACAATTATTATGTACCACATATACTAACAATAAAATATTTATATATTAAAATAAAACTCATTCATATTTTAATTGTTAAGAACAAAACCCACTTGTCACTTCAGTGGGCTGGTCAGGAAATGTGTGCTTTTTCGATTAATCCATGTTCCCACTCAAACCCTCTTTTGCACTCCTGTCCCACATAGTCTGCCTGCTCAACCCCTCCACTGGGACCCATCTGCCAGCAGACACCACTTTTTTCTTCTCTTACTTTGCTCATTGTTCCTGTGTCCTTCCCTGGGTGAATGTCTCTTGGCCCAAGTTTCCAGAGGCAGAAATCTGAGACTCGTCCTATGGTAGTGGTGGTGAACCTATGGCACGTGTGCCACAGCAAGCTGTTTGTTATTGAAAGCTCTAAAAGGTTCACCACCACTGTCCTAAGCCCTCTCCCATGCTCTCATATCTGATTTGTCATAAATCCACCTAAAGCCCCCTTCTCTCCATCCTCACTACATTTCTCATTCTCACCGAGTTCATCCTCCTCCACTTCCTCCCCTTCCCAATTACCCATTTTCCCCATTGGTCTCCCTATCTGCCTCTAAAATACAGATTTGTCCATGGCACTGCCCTGTTTAAAGATCATTAACAGCTCCCAAATGGCTGTGTAAATATTTGTATTTGATATTTCCTGTGCAAACATTTCTCCTTCTCACCCCGCCTTGCATAATCCTGCCTTCAGGTCGTTTAATACCCAGCTCAAGTGTCACTTTCCCCTAGAAGCCTTCTTTGAATTCTGTTTCCTGCATTGTCTGCTTGACTCTGTCTCAGAACTTCCTGCACCATTCGGAAACTGTTTAACAATCTGTCTCTGCTTCTGGACTAAGCTCTGGGAAAGCAGGGGCAACCTTTCCTGTGTAGCTCCAAGACCTAGAAGAGATTCTCACACATCAGCAAGAGGAAGTATTTGCTGAATACTGACTAAATTATTAAAGACTGACCACTACTTAATTAGCTTGCCTGCACTTGTATCTGTCTAAGATCTCTTGTGTCCTGGTGTGACAGATGGTACATTGCTCACTCTGATTGTATTCATTGCAGAGAAGGAAGAGTTAACATTCACTGGGGAACCTACTATGTCCTAGGTGCTGTGGCTGACACGTGATCTCATTTAATCCTAGAAAGATCTCTGAGATAAAGAGGTTACCATCCTCACTTTCTAGGTGAGGAAATAAAAGTTCAAGATTAAGTGATTTGCCAAAGTTCTCACATTTAAGAGTGTCTTCTTCCCATTTATCTAAGATTGCCTGAACCACTCAGGGAGCAGAAAATAATTTCTTCAAATATGGTATTGGAGTCAGATGGAGTGGCACATGCCTGTAATCCCAGCATTCTGGGAGGTTGAGGCAGGGGGATCACAAGTTTGAAACTGGGCAACTTAGTGACTTGATGAGATCTTGCTTCAAAATTGAAAATATAAAAAGGGCTGGGGATGCAGCTGTGTGCAAAAGCCCTGGATTCAATTCTTAGTACTAGGAAAAAAATGTGTGTATGTATGTATGTATGTATGTATACTGCAGCAAGTAGATATCCACATGCAAAAGAATGAAGTTGGACCCTTATCTCACACCATATATAAAGAGTAATTCAGAATGGACAGCAACCTAAATACAAGAGTGAAAACTACAAAACACCTAGAAGAAAATGTACGGGTAAATCTTTTTTGACTTTGGATTTAGCAATGGTTTCTTTGATATGACATGAAAAACATGAGAAACAAAAGAAAAAATAGATAAAATGGACTTCATCAGAATTTAAAATTGTCCTCATCAGAGGCCATTCTCAAAGGCGTGAAAAGACTACCTAGCTGGGTATAGTTGTATGGACCTGCAATCCCAGCTATTAAGGAGGCGGAGGCAGCACCCTTCTTAGTTCCCAGGAGTTCAAGGCCAACCTCGGCAACATGGCAAGACCCAGTCTCAAAAAATAAATAAATAAAGACAATATATAGCAGAAGACATTTGTAAACCATATGTCTGATAAGGGTTACTATGCAGAATATACATAACAAACTTTTATGACTCAACAACAAAGATACAACCCAATCAAAACTTGGGCAAAGGCCTCAACAAACGTCTCTTCAGAGAAGATCTAAAGATGGCCAGGAGGCACACACTCGAAGTGGGGTTCGTGTCCTTGAGGGGGGAAAGAGCAGAGCTCCCCAGGCTCACTCATGCCAGACAGCTCCAAAAGTTGGTAAAATGAGGCTGAAACAGTGTATCTGTGTGTGAATAAGGAAATGAATACATTAATGCTTCCGGTACTAACACTTCTGTTGTAAACAATTCAGTTTCCAAACAAAAAGCATTTGGCAAAATTTTGCTTCCATTCACCAACACCGCATTGGGTGACAAACATGACCACAGCCATCTTCTCCACACAAACATAAACGCAGCCATCTTCTCTCAAATTGCAAAACAAATTAAGTTCATAAACCCAGGCACCACGGTAGTTGATTATTCACATTTTTATTAAATTTTTTCTTATAAAATAAATAGCAAGTTTATGGATACATAGAAGTATTATGTAGTTCATTAACTTCTCTCTTCAGGCATATATTAAAATCTGTACTATATGCAGAAAGCATTTTGAAAAACAGAAGAATGGAATAATATTCATATATATGTCTGAAATTAATCTTCTAATTACAAAATCAGTTTTAAGACTTTCATAAACATCTTCTTGCATAATCATTTCTTCAAAGACATATCTTCCATAAAACCCATACTTACCTTCCTGTATGCCAAACTCAAAGACTCATGCAATGTTACAGTTGGAAGTGAATTTAAAAATCATTCAGTCCCGAGGCCCGGGATTTAGCTCAGTAGTTCCGCTGCCCGCCTCACAAGCGCAAGGTCCCCAGTTCAATCCCCAGTACCCCAAAAAAATTCAGTCCAGCACCAGGTGTGGTGGTGCACCCCTGTAATCCCAGCACTTGGGAGGCTGAGGCAGGAGGATCGCTGCAAGTTCAAGGCCAGCATGGGCTACACAGAGAGTTCAAGGACATCCTGTCTCAAAAAAAATAAATAAATCATTCAGTCCAATTCTTTGACTTTTCGGTTGAAACAGACTTAGTGTATGGAATCTTAGCCAAGGCCATAGGGCTACATGAGGTAAGACTACAATGCATCTCTTCCCAAACTGAACTCTAGCACAGAGACTGCTGGCAGCCCACATTGATATACACACAACCTCTAGGAAGCACTTCCCAGGCTCCCTTGTTACCAGATGTGGCCATGTGACTACACTGTAGCCAGTGAGATGTAAGGGGAAGTATGTGGCCTTTCCGGAAGTCTCCTTAAAGGGAGGCTTTCTGTTCTCCCTTCTTTCTTCCCCTTGTCTGGAAGGGATACCAAGTCCCGGATAACCTCAGGATGTCACCACAGCAGCACTGGACAGCCTATTTCTGGATCTTTTCTGAGAAAAAAATAAATTGCTGTTACTTAGGCTGCCACTTTGTTTTTCGGCTCTGTGTAGCCAAACCTTATTAAGTCATCTTGCTTCCCCTTGGCCCTGTAAACCTGCTCCTCTATCTCAGCAAGTGACAATTCTGTCCCACCAGCTCCTCGGACCAAACACCTTGTAGCCACACCTCACAACCTTTCTATCAGGAATTTGTCAACTCTTCCAGCAAAGGGGATCAAATCTGCCTGCTTCCCTCCCTTTCCCTGTCCTTGCTCTGGTCTCGGCCACCACCCTCTCTCCATAGGCTGACAGCACCATCCTAAATAGGTTCCCTGCTTTCATTCTTGTCAGCCATCCTCTCCCCACTCTATTTTCCACAGAACAGCCAGATTGAACCTTTAAAAGGGTTAAGTTAGCCCATGTTACTTCCTTTTCTCAGAACTTTTCAATGGCTGTCGGCATTGAGTGCAAAGTCTTTCTCAGAGCTACTATTGCCTGCCATGGCCAGGTCCCTGCCTAGGCCTCTGACCTCACTACACACACACACACGCACACACACACCTGGGCCGAGTCATACCACACCACACCGCTTCACTACCTTGGAGCTCACCAGCTCCCACCTGGGGCCTGTCTGCTTTCAGAACCCCATTCCCCATATCCACACACATTCTTTCCCTTACTCCCTTCAGCCCTCTGACCAAATGTGGTCATCCCACCTGAAATAAAACTCCACTGTCCACTGTCCATTTGTTCTTCACTGCACTCACCACATGGCCTTTGCTGTGTTCGTTGTCTAGATCCATTCTCTAGAACAGTAAGTTCATTTGCTTTATTCACTGTTTGGCTCCCAGTGCTCAGAAGAGGTAACGTGGTAGATGCGTGTCTACTGACTGAATGAATGAGTGCATGAATGCTATGCTGGTGTCCTTTAACCATTTCCCACAGCCTCTAATTAAAATCTGGCTGTAAGTGTATAGTTTGTTTATAAAGCCATTTTCTCGGGGTGTAAGTATTGCTATTGGATCTATTAGTTGTCCCTGTAACAACTTACTAAATATTGCTGTCAACAAAAATAAGCCAACTTCATCTTATTAGTTAACTAAGAAAATATAAACAATTTGGTTTTCTATTCTAATAATTGTTATGGTTAATAGCAATTTAAAAAAAACACACACACACAAACCTTGAAATGAGAGATGGACAGCAGTACACCAGGCCAATCTGTAAGACTCCAGAAATAAAGGTCTTTTAGCAAAATACAAACCCTTTTCTTACTGTTCTCAGTGAAGAAGGTCAAACAGACTACTCATTACCCAGTGAGGAACACAGCAGTCCTCTCAGATCTTTCCAGCTTTATGGAAAATCCTGATGATTAATTTTAAAACACAAATACTTAAAAGTCCACTAAAACAGATTTATCTTTTCATCCACAAACAATTTATTTCTTTCCAAAGTTAAGTTTTCAGCTGGCCTTGTAAACTGTAATAACAAATCTTTAAGTAAACTTTATTTACTAAGTAAGTTAAGTTCAGAACATTTTTGGAGACAATGTATTATTAATATTTGTTTCCATCTGGACAAGAAACAAAGCCTGACAAACACCACAGTTCCCATGTTCAAAGGATACCAAGAAGCAGTCTAGCTTCTTTCAGCAGAGAACGGGCTGAACGTTGCAAAGGAAAAATCATCAAGCTCTTTCTAAGGTTTTGCTTACAAAAATACATAACTCCTTTCATACATTCCTGATGGTTTTTGCCTCAAGCTGCTGAAATATTCTTTAGGAAAAAAAAAAAAACTCCCAAGAAAGTGAAGACCTTGCTTTTGAATACAGATCTCCCTACATAGGATACATCTCCATTAACTGTGTCCTTAAACGAACGACTTTACACCATGCCTCAGATTCTTCTGAAGTAACCTCAACAGTCCTGGAAGACGACTACTAATGCATGTAGGGCCAGGGATTTAGCTCAGTGGCACCACGCTTGCCTTGCAAGAGCAAGGTCCTGGTGCAACCACTGTGGAAATCAATATGGAGATACCTCAAAGAACTAGGACTGGAAGTCCCATTTGACCCACCTATTCCCCTGCTGGGTATCTTCCCCAAAGAATTAAAAGAATCATACCACAGTGATATATGTGTGCCCATGTTCATAGCAGCAGTATGTAATAGCTAAAACTTGGAAGCAACCCAAATGCCCATCACCTGGAGACTGGATAAAGACAATGTTTTTTTATAAGATGGAGTACTACTCAGCCATAAAAAATGAGAAATTAGAGACTTTTATAGCTAAATGGATGCACATTGAGGTGATACTCTTTTTTTTTTTTTGGTACCAGGGATTGAACTCAGGTCCTAGCACTTGCACTGCAGGCAGCAAGACCACTGAGCTAAATCCCCAGCCCTGAGGCGATACTCTTAAGTGAAATAAATAGGACACACGTGTAAATACCGAATAGTTTCTCTAGTGTGAGAAACTCAAAGTGTAAGTAAGGACTAAAAGGTATAATAGATAATGTGAAATAGAAAGAAAAGGGGCAAAGGGGAAGGGGAAGTGGGAGGGGTAGGGGAAAGGAAAGAAGGGAATGGAATTAATATGAGAAAATGAAAAAATGAAAACAAAGTCTTTGAAAATAGGGAGGGCAGGAGAAGTGGGAAAAATAAGCAAGAGAGATTATGTAAAGGTGCAGATTTCCAATGATGAATGTCATTATATTGTACACCTAATATGTACCAATGAAATTAATTTTTAAAACATTTTTTTAAAAAAAGAGCAAGGTCCTGAGTTCAACCCCCGGCACAAAAAAAAAGATAATGCATCTAGAGTGTGTAACCCTACATGGGGTCCAGCACACAGTAAGTTCTCAATAAAAGGTAGCTGTTACCACTCCACGAGCATCTAGTCTACTCAAAACACTAGCACTTTTTTTTTTTTTTTTTTTTTTTTGGTACCGGGGATGGAACTCGGGTCCTTGGGCTTAAGCACTTTTTAATAGAATATATACAAATAATTCATTTGGTAGAACACATGGAAAACACAGAAAAGTATGGATTTAAAAATCTTCCATAGGGCCAGGGCTTTAGCTCAGTGACACTGTACCTGCCTCACAAGCACAAGGTGCTGAGTTCAATCCCTGGTACCAAAATAATAAAAAAATCTCCCACAGTACTGTGCATAAAATCTCCCACAAACAAAAGAGGTGCTGTGGAGTAGACAATTGTTCCTCTAACAACTTCAAAACAGTGACCTCTGCTGGCCAGTGAAAAATGTGAGTCTTCCAATCAACTTCCATGATTTGGCAAGGGTTGAGTCAGCTAGGTTTTGGTCCCCATCTCTGGAACAAAAAACAGGTATTGCATTACAAGGGACAGAAATCGTCACAAGGGTTACCTCAATGTAATTGGGATGTTAACAGAATTAAAGGCTGGCCTTTCCATTTGCTCATCCACCCAGAAGATTCTTTTTTCAAACTCCGTGGTCTCCTATTTTTAAAATGTGGTAATTGCATGCAAATGTTATAGCAGAAAAACAACGCAAGGGGCATTAAAAATCAATCTTCCATGTAAGCCTCAGATTTTCCAGCATGAAGATCCAAAAGCAGAAGTTGTGACAAATGTGTAGAAAACAGAGTGAAAAAGTCAGAATGCATCATTAAGAATGTAACAACAAAAAGAGGGGGGCAACTCCCCGGGAGCTTATGTCTGATTCAGCTGGGAGAAACAACTAACTACAAAAAAGACTTTTTAAAACCTGCAAACTTCTTATAGGTAAGACTCAGAAATCCTATTAGGAAGCAGCCTGGACCCTTCTCTTCAGGGAAGTAATATGCTTAATGGAAGAGGCTGCTCCAGAGTCTGTTGGCTGGGATATTCAGATATAAAACACATCCCCAGCTCTGAAGGTGTGAAATAAAACAGGGGTTGCAAATTGGCAGTCATGGGGCTGTGTAGTTTGGTTTGGCACTCATTGCATTTTTTTAAATTAATTAGTTGCCAACACTTTAAAAGTGGAGATTTCATTATCAAAGTCCAATTTCTGCATTCTTATAAGCAAATGGGGGATAGCTGGCAGTCCTGGGCCAGCACTCTCCCAGAACAGCAGTCGGCTACAGCCATGTGGCAGCAGGCGTCCAGCTACATGGGCACAAGCCCCCTCATCTGCTGCAGCCCCCCACCATTGACTATCCTCATCCCCTTGCCACATGCTCTGCCTCTGTGAACGTCTGAGTCTGAGGCCCTGGGTTAGGAACAACTCTTAGACACTGACAATGAGTTTGATTCAGGCTGCACGCACCAATATGAACCATGGACAAAAGTACTTTACTAGACAGCAGGGATCTAAGGAGTAAGACATGATCCCTGAAACCAAGGAATTTATGGACCACTGGAAAAGATGAGAGTAAACTGGTCATCATCATAGATCACAACTGAAAAAAGTATACAAGTGGTAAGGTCTAAAGTAATTAATTTCACTTTCTAGCTTTTTGAATTGACACTTAACTCACTCATCCCCAGCCTTTCTTCTTTTCTAATATATGCATTTAAGGTACAAATTTCCTTCTAAGAATGCCTTTAGCTCTACCTCATTAGTTTCTGTATTTTTCTATATCTATGATTTCTTCTTTGACCTGTGGATGATTTAAGTGTTATTTCTTAATTTCAAAACACCAAGTGCTCTAATTACCACTTTTAATTGATCTCTACCTTAATTTCCTTATAGACAAATATACTTTAAATTATATCTTTTGAAACTTGCTTTATGGACTAGTGTATGGGCAGATTTGTAAACATTCAACAAAGAACGCCTGTCCTTCAGTGGGTAGGGGCAGTTCATTAAATGTCCAGGCAGGTCAAGTTTGCTGTTTACACCATTCAAATATTCTGTATCTCTGATTTTTGTGTATTTAAGGCAATGTACTTGAAAGTACACAAATCTTACACACCTAGTTCAATAAGGTTTTACACGAATACACCCATGTAATCTAAATCAAGATAGAGCCATTTCCTCAGAAGTTTTCTCATGCCCTCCCAAGATAACATGCTACCTTCTTCCTCAGGATCAGTTCTTTTATTTTTATCTATTCTTGAAATGCATATATATGCAATCACAGTACATACATATTCCTCTGTCTAGCTTCTTTTGCTTAATATCATGAGCGTCTTTCCTGTTACTACATATAGCAACAGTTCATTCTTTTGATTGCAGTGTTACAATGTAATACTGCATTGTAAAAGTACAGCATAATGTACTTAACCCTTCTGTTCAGACACTAGTCTCTAATCTGCAACTACTGTAAAAAGTTCTGCCACAAGAAACCTTGTAAACATGACTTTTGGAGAGTATATACTCTCTTTTCTATTGGACATATACCAGTTAGTGGAATCAACAGACTGTTTATATTTAATGTAATTACTGATGTACGTTTTAAAATGTTTTACTATGTGCATTCTATTGGTCCTATCTGCTTTATATTTTTTCACTCCTGGTTTATATATATTTATATATATATATTTCACTCCTGTTTGTTTTTTTTTTTTTTGGTACTGGGGATCGAACTCGGGACCTTGCACTTGCAAGGCAGGTGGCGGAACCACTGAGCTAAATCCCTGGCCCTATTTTTTCTTTTTTCAGGATTATTTTTGGTTATTCTAATTCTTTCCGTCTTAGCTTGGAACTTTTACTATTACTTTAGTGATTATCCTTAAATTACAATTTATATCTTTACTATGACAACACCTATTATTGGTGCTTTACTCTTCCCAATGTAAATTCAACTCCTAAATACTCTGACATACCTGCCATTATGATGTGTACTCTAATTCTCTATATTTAAGAACCCATAAGTCATTGTTTTACAAGTTAATACTCACATTTACCATTTTCTTATTCCAGTTTCTTCCTTCTTTTACCATCCTTCTCTCTTCTCCCTAAAAAGTCTGCCTTATAAATTAAATATATATTTTCTTAGTATTAATGAATCTCTCAGCTTTTGTTGGCTTGAAAATGTCTTTATTTACCCCACCATGGTTTGTTTCTTGGTACTAAGCATCAAACTCAGGACCTTGCACTTGCAAAGCAGGTGTGTTGGCACCAAGCTAAATCCCCAGCCAACCCCACCATTTTTGAAGATTAATGCTGGGAGATGGAATTTGAGGTTAGTATATTCATTTCAGGACTTCTATTTTTCTGGTCTAGAATTTCCTGTGCTTTTTCAAATTTTATATACACTTTGAAATAAACTTATAAATTGTACATGCATGAATTAAAATCTCTTGTTGTAATCTTATTGAACACAATAATATAGTTATCTTACTGTCTGATAACTAATATTTGGAACCTCTATGGCCTATTGTCTGTTGGTTTGGTTTTTTTTTTTGGTGGTACCAGGATTTCGAACTCAAGACCTTGAACTTGCAAGGCAGGCTCAGCACCACTGAGCTAAATCCTGGGCCCTGTCTGTTGCTTTTGTTGGTTACATGTTGTATTCTCCTTCAGGAGCTGGTTATTTTTGACTGTTTCAGTGTATTTGAGAACTTGTTTGTAGATATAATTGAGGCCTAAGGTGTTGTTTGGGCCCTAGATTTATGATAGCTTCTGCTAGGACCTGGAGATCATCTAAATTCAATTTAATGAGGAATCTAACTCAACTATAATTTGTACAATCTTCCTTATCATCCTTTCTTCTAGGACAGTGGTGGTGAACCTATGGCATGCTTGTTGTTTTTAAAGACAAGAGACGTTAATGTATGAGTTGTTTTTTCTAAACTAAAAACCTCAGTATTCAGATTTAATTGCATTGTTGGCACTTTGCAATAAATAAGTGGATTTTGGGTTGCAGTCTGAGCACTTGTCTCTAAAAGTTCTAGTAGAGCACTGTGGGGGCCCAACCCAGAATAAGATTTACCGACTTACCTTCGTAGGCCTTGAACCCTAAATTTTGTTTTCTGTACTGGGAGACTCACCCTCCACGTCATTCTCATCCACAAAGGTAGGTGCTCAGAAGCTATGTTGGCACTGCATGACCTCGTCCCTCAAGCCTAACTAGACCCTTGGATACCTGGTGCATTAGAGTTCATTTTTGAATCAGGAACTTGGCTGGCATTGAAAAACACAGAGTCACAAGGCCGGGGATTTAGCTCAGTGGTTCCACCGCCTACCTCGTAAGTGCAAGGTCCCGAGTTCAATCTTTGGTACCAAAAAAAAAAAAAAATGGAGTCAGTCTCTATTACATGTAAACCCAAGAGCTAGTGGTAGAAAGCCATTGGCAAGGAGAGAAAATTAAAGCACTGATAATGAAAAGCTCAGGAACTTTTAAAAGAACCTGGGAGCTTTCCAGGTTCGTTATAAGGCTTAAAAGCCAATCTACTTGGGCTCACCAAGACTTTCCTATGCCTTTAGATCACCTCTCCTTTGTATGCTTGTGCTAATTTGAGGTTGAGATTCTGTCCTTGCAACTAAGAGTCTTGATACAGTTAGGAAGGGATCTGTCAACTATTACTAATGGGCTGAGATATTAAAAGATATTACTAAGGACTGTTACTAACGGACTGAGAGCTAAAAGGATCAAAGACCTGTGTAAAGACCTGTGATTCTGAAGTCATCTTCCACTGTTTCTCTGCAGCGTGATAACCCATTGGGTTTCAGGGTTATCTGCAAGGCATGCTCAATAGTATCTGGTAAGATACACGTGTACAGGGAGAAAATGAGCCCATGGGGCAAGGGGAAACCACATGGCACTGCAAGATAAGGTAGGTGACAAAGTGAGCTAGCACCAGGACATCTAAAGACATGTTATACTTAGTGAGAAAAAGATCCATAAAGGAGGGGAGCACAAATGTGATCAACAAGGATTAGAGCAGGCTAGAAACAGAGCAGCTGCTCCATCAACAATGAGACAACAGTAGCAAGACACAGCAACTTTGTAAATAAGCACAAAAAGGCTTCTTTGCAAGCAAAACTTGCCTCCTCCACTTACTTCTCTCACACAAGATGAACTCTGAGGACACACAAGATGAACTCTGAGCACAAGGTCTGCAACTCTATACCACTGGCATCTATCACAGGGCGTGGTGTGTAGCAGGCAATGAGAGAATGCCAAGAATGAATGGAAAAATTAAACAGCATTTTATAAAAACAGGTCTACAGGGCCAAGGATTTAGCTCAGTGGTTCTGCCGCCTGCCTCACAAGTGAAAGGACCCAATTTCGATCCCCAATACCAAAAAAAAAAAAATTAAAAAAAAAAAACAGGTCTACAATTCCTTGTCTTAAAATTCTAAGTCAGGTGTTTCAGAATAAAGAATTTTTCAGATTTTGAAAAGGAAATACTCGTGTATATTACATGACATCCCCCTAGGGTCTGGAACAGCAACTCATAATCAAGACACTCTACACTAACATGTAAGCACAGTCACGTCAGTTCAGGTCAGGTTTTGCTGCCAATAAATTTTGACATCAATCTTTTTTTTTTTGGTACCGGGGATCGAACTCCGGTCCTTGCGCTTGCACAGCAGGCGGTGAAACCACTGAGCTAAATCCCTGGCCTGACATCAATCTTATCAATGAAACAAGGCTCTCAACTTCAGGACTGCAGATAAAGGCTTGCTAAAGATTGTGACTGAAAGCCAGGTATGGTGGCACACACCTGTCATCCCAGCACTTGAGGCTGAGGCAGAAGAACTGCCACAAGTTCAAGGGCAGCCTGGACTACCTAGCAAGTCTCAAAAAAAAAAAAAGGCTGTGACTGAAATCCCAGAAGGAATGATCACAATCTACAAGGGGAAGCAGGTACATAGTTTAACTCAGTTTGGTAACAAAGCATTGAAAAAACACAACAAAATCTATCAGGGAATATGTGGGAAGGCTAAAGAATGGAAGTTTGCCAAAAAGACCCAGGTAAAGGGAACATAATGGTGTGAAAGAGCGGTGTACATCTTAACTGCTGTAATTTCAAGGGAAGTATATGAATACCTGCATATTTGTCCACATTCTTTCATTACCTTTGGTATCTAGCTGTATTCCTCAAGCTTCTCAATAAATGAGCCAGATGGGAGAATTCTACTTTATAGCACTTATTCTTCAGATACTCACATGAGAGAATACCGTATGAGAAATCAACAGTCGTTCTCAAAGTATGGACTCCTAACTAGCAGCACTAGTAATATGGACACTTATTAGAAATGCAGATTCTTTGGTCCCACCCCAGACTTACTAATCAGTAGCTCTGGAGGTGAGACCAGTGATCTGTGATTTAATAAGCTCGCCAAGTGATCCTAAGGCATAGTGAAGACTGAGAACTTCTGGTCTAGGATAAACCCTTCTCACTATGGGATTCTGCAGGCCATCTGATTAAAAACTACATCTCTGGGCTGGGGATTTAGCTCAGTGGTGCTGCCACCCGCCTCCCAAGTGCAAAGTCCTGAGTTCCATCCCCGTTACTGAAAAAAAACCTCATCTCTTCAGAACCAGCCCACACCTAAAGCGCACTGAAGTGGAGCCCAGACTCCACACATCTAAGAAACACCCCATGTGACTGTGCCACGCAGACACTTGCAGTGCCACGCTCCAAATGTCCCTGCGTGAGACTGTAAATGACCTGAGGCCAGGGACTGTCTTGTTTAGTTCATCTCCAGTATGTGTGCTGTAACAGACATTCAGTAAATGTTTTTCATTAGCTAGCCCCACATCAACTTGTACATCACTACAGCAATTGCCAAGGCTGCTCAGGAACATGAATGAAAACTACAGAGGCACATGTCTATCCCCTTTCTGCTCAACACCATAAACAATTTGCTTATTTAAAAATGGAGGTCAACTTGCTAAGAATAGTCAGATTGTTAACTAGTGAATGAAAGCCATCTGTGTTTTTAAACTATTCAGTTTTAAAGAGTGACAACTATGGATTGGGAGAGTAATACAGGAAGCAGAGCGCCTTACTACCTCTGCTACCCAGAGGTGAAATTCAGTTTCATTTAAGTAAAGTTGACAGACATAGCTGTTAGTCTAGGAAAATATGATCCATTTACAAACACAATTTTGGCAAGAAAAGAAACCTCTGTTAAAAGATGGCTTTCAGCACCTGCACTCTTTGTTTTAGCTCTGGAAGAAAGACAGCCAGGACAACAAAGAAAGAGACCTTTGGGTTATTACTAAACACAGATCACCCACCAAATAGTCTGGCCAAGGGCAAAAGCTCATTGCTCAAGAGTTAACCCTTTTCAGGTTTTAAAAGCAACAACTCAAGACTAAATTGCGATGGTTTAAGGAAGCACACACAGGAAATTAATAATTGAACCTGTAGACATACACATTTTAGTTCATTGTCCCATTTTTTTTTAATTGTCAATTTATTTTTTTTTACTCAACTCAGTACCAGTGATATACAAAAGGATATAAAGTGTCATAAATATTTATAGGAAGGCACAGAAAACAACTGCCATGGAAGAAATCCAGCAAAGGAATGAACTGCTGCTCATCTATTCCTGCTCAACTGTACAAGATTTATTCCAGGATAGTTTCCCAATTCTTGAGGAAAGAAGTTTTGAAGCTTTATGCCTTCAACGAAGGTCAAGTACACATTGTAAGAGCAGATACCATCATGTTTTGTACTGAAAGCAGGGAAAGGTTTCACATACACTCTAATTTTCAACCCAGTGTCACAGATCAGGGCTCATAGGCAGAATGTGATTTCATCAAAGGAAACACGTCTCTCCTCCTGGCTTCCCTCAGGTCCTCCTTGTGCGCAGGAGGAGCTCCTTTTAATAACACCCTTGGCACAACAGCTGGCACATATATCATCAACACACAGCAGGGGAAGAGAACTGACCTCCTCACCTACTCTATACAATACAGACCTGCAAGGCAGTTTCCCAGTATTCAATGGGCAGATATCATGTGGCTTGTATTCGTACACAGTTCTATCTCCTGAGAGAAACACAGCAATGAACATCTCAGAAAGACTCACATTACTCACCAAACATACCAGTGTGCAAAGTATAGAGGAAATTGCAAGAACCTAAATCTAACCAGGCATTTCACATAAGCAGGTCAAAGCTTAAGGGAATCATTCTATCTTCAGTCTCAGGAATCCAATGGTTAAATACCACAATTCTTCTTTAATGAAAGATTAAGAGGACTTGTCTCCCAAAATGCTTCAGCTAGGGAATACAAAAAGCTTATGGTGGGATGGGGCTTTAGCTCAGTGGTTTTGCCGCCTGCTGTGCAAGTGCAAGGACCCGAGTTCGATCCCTGGTACCAAAAAAAAAAAGCTTATGGCTTTAATATATGGAATACAAGACTTCTCAGTTAACCTAGCCACAATCTTTTGGTCATCTGTAAAAAAAATACTACATTTGAAATTCAACTTCACACTGCTTCTCAGCCTTTTGGCTAAGATCAAGTGAAATCAACTTCACACACCTGTAATCCCAGGTACTCTGGAGGCTGAGAAAGATCACAAGTTTGAGATTAGCCTGAGCAACTTAGTGAGATCCTGTCTCAAAAATTTAAAAATAAATTTAAAAAAAGGAGGTGGGGATGTAGCTCAGTGATAGGAGTGCTTGCCTAGCATGAGAAAGAAAGAGAGAAAGGCAAAGAAAGGGAGGTAGTTCAGACACAAAGAAGGAAGAGTGAGGGGGAGGAAAGTAGCAACAGTTAAATACCCAAACACATGACAACTGGGGCACTGTCTCATAAAGACACTTTACAGGCCAGCAGGATTCATTTATTACTTGGCATGTGCTGGCTGAATGGGCAGTTGGCCCGGGGGCTAAAGAATTCTAGTGTAAAGATATAATACATCAATGGAACAGACAAATGGTAGACACATACCACATTAAAGATCTATATAGAATACTGTGCTGATTTTAAAGGAAAAATTGGGCGACACTAGTGGGAAAAGATAATAGGAAAATAATTATGAAGGAGCATTTTAGTTCAAAGCTATGCCAATGAGTATCTACCACCAGGACTTGAAGAAGTCTATCAACCAAATTAGCAAATGACCTCTACTCACATTCGGGACACACAACATACTTCCCAGAACAGTAATCCCTCTGACATTTCAGTTCCGCTTGGTATTTGATGACTAAGTTGCTTCCAGCTTTAAAGATTTTCCTATTATATTTTAATTAGCTGGTTAACAAAGGCAGAAGCTGCTCTCTGTGATGCCAGACAAGCTACGTAAAATAATTTGATCTAATGAAGATGAACAGTAGGGAAAAAAGGAGAAGCTTCCCACTTTTTCTTCCAAAACCTCTTCTCTCACTTGAAAACCTATACAATCCCTTAATGTTTTGTTCTAGAAAGAGAAAGCAAAACTAGTTGGGAAAAATACCCACACACTTATTGCTTACTAACATGATACAAAATAAATTCATCACGTTGGTTAACCGTTTCTCAAAAGCCAAATGTGAATGTTTAATCTTTTAACTTAAGAACTGAATTTTTCCACATTCCTTTATATAGAGTTAGCATCTGTAAATTGAGACTTGTTTTGGACAATCATGCAAATTAAATTTATCCCTAAAAACAAAAACACAACCTAACAGATTAACAAAACATGTCCTTTAGAAAGTATTTTTTCTGTGAATTTTGCTCCATTATTACCATTTTTATCCTTCAGTAAAGAAACTATGTTTTAAAACTTTATGCATTTCAAGTTTACAGGGAGCTGGCCTCTTAGAATGATTAGAAAGTCCAGATCAAGTCAACCTATTTTAATTTTTCAAGTGGCTCCACTCTTTGCAAAAGTAAATTTTACAAAATTTTGAGTTATTACTATTGTTATATGAGCTAGAGATGTTTCTACTGCCCTCAATGCTCTTATAAAATTGAATGAAGATTTTATTATACCACACACACAAAAAGTGATCAGTACAGAAAAGGCAGTTTTCGGTTGTTCTGTTGAGAATTTCTTTCCATGATTTCTCCCATTAAAGTATAGTTTTCAAAGCAACCACCACGACAAAGGAAGCATCTAATTAGTCCATTTTCTTCTGATCCAAGAATGGTGAACATTTACTGTGCCGTCTGTAGTTGTATCAGCAATGTAATGAACACAGTTTATATTACTGAACTATTCTTTGAACTCCAAGAACTGCTGAAGTCTTTTCTGATGTTCTGCAGATGCTTGCACAGCACTAAATGAAACATAAATTCAAAGCATAAGCTTATTTTACATTAAGCATATTAAGTGAACCACAGAGCACAGAGTCAATATTTTTCAAAACAATTAAAAACGAATAGAAATATTCACTTATTTAGTACTTCTGAAAGAGGTGGATGAAAACTTTTTTTAATCTAATGAAGAAGAGGCTTGCACGGGGTAGCAGCGTGCTTCTACCTTCTAAAACCAAAGCAAATTGAGACTGACAAGGGAAGGCATCGATTTTAACCTGCTCTGCTGTGGAACCTGCTGTGCAGAGTTCCAGGCCTTGCAGTAGATTTTCTGGATTTTATTATTTTATTTAAAACAGATTCCAACATTATCTTTGAGTTGTGGTGTATTTGAATTGCCTTTAATATAAAATCCTTTAAACTAAAATGTTTGGTTAAAACACAATAGACTCCATTAATTTCTTTCAAAGGTAACAGCTTAGTGGTTTAGATTTACTTTTCCCTTTGAACATAAAATTATGCTTTAGATGGAGACAGAATTCCCTCTCCACCCTCATCACTACAAAAATACACTACCTAGACAAAATCAGGGCACTGAAACTAGTATAAAACTTTCCTCTTAAACTTTTGGACAAAAATTGAATACAATCAAAGATTCTGGTTTTCCAGTCCATGAATAGTAATATATCATTACTATTATACTATTAATAATTTTGCTACATATCACCCTAAAATGCCTTCATACATAAAGACTTTCCTCTAAAGCAGGCAGTGAACCATCCTTTACCAACAGCAAACTCTGTCCTTCACATATATTTTGATATGTTATAGGCTGGACGTATATAAAATTTACTTAAAGAGTAAAATGGGGTAGTGGGAAGATACAGGTCAAAAGATACAAAGCAACAAATATGTAACATAAACAAGTAAGTCTTCTGATCTAAGGTATAACATGAAAACTATCGTTAATAAAACCATATTAAGAATTTTTGTCAATTAAGTAGAGTGTAGCTATTCTTGTCAAACATAAAAATGTGAGATGATAGACTACTAATTTGCTTCACTTCAGTAACCAATTTATTATCTAATATGTATACTATGGCATGTTGTAAACCTCAAATACATCCAATAAAACTTATTACTTTAAAAAAAAAAAAAGCAAAGAAAAAAGCCAGTCATGGTGGCACATGCCTATAATTCTAGTTATTCGTGAGGCTGAGGCAGGAGGAATGTAAGTTTTAGGTCAGCTTGGGCAACTTAGTAAGTTTTTGTCAAGATAAAATTTTAAAAGGGCATGGCGGGCCAGGGATTTAGCTCAGTGGTTCCGCCACCTGCTTCGCAAGCACAAGGTCCCAAGTTCGATCCCTGGTACCAAAGAAAAAAAAAAGGGCATGCCACATGCCTGTAATCCTAGCACTCGGGAGGCTGAGGCAGGAGGATCACTGTAAGTTAGACGCCAGCCTGGGCTACATAATGAGTTCAGTGCCAGCGTGAACTACAAAGGGAGATCCTGTCTCAAAAAACCAAAAAATAAAATAAAAAATAAAAAGGGGTGGGGAAGCCAGGCATGGTGATGAAACTCCTATAATCTCAGCACTTGGGAGGCCAAGGCAGGAGGATCACAAGAGAGTCCATGGCTAACCTGGACTATATAACAAGATCCTGTCTAAAACCAAGCAAAACAGCTGAAGATGTAGTTCAGTGGTAGAGTACTTGCTCAGCATATGTTCCATCCTCAGTACAAAAAAAAAGCAGGTGTGAATGAATGTATTCAATGAGTAACTGGTCTTGGTTAATTTTCAGGGCTCAAAAATTTACTTCACAGGCCAGGCATGGCGGCACATGCCAGCACTTGGGAGGCGGAGGCAGGAGGATCTCTGCAAGTTTGAGGACACCCTGGGTTACATAGTGAGTTCAAGGCCAGCCTGAATTACACAGTGAGACCCTGTCTCAAAAAAAATTTACTTCATGTATACCTGGTTCTGAGAGTTAGAGCTTTCAGGTAGTGAATAATTAGGTACTATAAAGTAATTATAGTTGTTGCACTATATATAATTAACAATGGACTCTACATATATATGATTCCATTTAATCTCTATCAACACCAAATGAAGCAGAATGTGAGCATAAACAGTCAGAAAGGTTCAGACCTTTGGGAGACAACACAGTCTAACAGTTAAGAGTATAGATATTGTAGAAGTAACTCTGGGGTTAAAAAGATTTGGGGCTGAATTCTGGTTCTACGATTTACTACCTATATAATCTTGGGTCGACTTAACCATTAAGTAACTGACCCACAATCACAGAGAGTCAATGATGTAATCAGACAAACCCAGAATGTTCTAACTCCACATCTAATTAATAGCCTTTCTATCATGCCATTCTACCCTACAGAATGTACAAAACAGACTCTTTTCATCAGTCTGAGTGCATATATAAAAATGGCTCTTCTTGGGCTGGGGATTTAGCTGAGTGGTTCCAGTGCCTGCCTCGCAAGTGCAAGCTCCCGAGTTCGATTCCTGGTACAAAAAAAATGGCTCTTCTTGGAGAAAAGACACCAAGGCATAATTTTATCCTCACAATTTTGATCAGTCATCCATCTCCTTCTAATAAATCCTCATTCCCCCCTTTTCTTCCTGCTTTTGCTCTATCATCAATGTTTATTTCACTCTTTAAATTCATTAATGAGTGTATTCTGAATGACTTAATGGCAGAGGATTATCTATAGTCTTCCATATTCCCATACAGAACCAAAGTGCCCAATAAATACTTGCTACTGCTACTGCCTTGTGTTAGGGAAATAGAAATATACTTTTTGCTTCCAAAAGCAGCTGGTATGAGGAAGACCTAAACTATTTATTGATTGCATACAAGAACAGCAGAGTCATCTCTGTGTTCCATAGCTCATTTATAACTATGATAAACACAGTGTAGTTAATAAACTGGCACCTCTCATCCTGTCTGCCCAGATCGTTTCATGAAACCAAAGCAGTGACCATAAATGAAACTAAATATAGACAGGTTTGGCACATGTGGTTTTTCTCTCTGATTCTGTTTCTGAAGGTGTTGGGATCTGTCGGTGTTTTTCCAGCACAATTCACAAACACCATGAACTCATTTACGGAATCCTCTGTTCACCCTGGCCTTAGCTTTCTGAGCAAAATTTAACAATAAAATGAATGATTTTAAATAAGCTTTTCTAGATAGTTACTTGGTTTTTTGCCCTTTTTGTCCCTTGTGGATCTTTTGGTAATTTAATAAAAATATATAGGTAATTACATTTACTGCTTTTGTAACTTACCTTAAAAAAAAAAAAAAGAACAAAAAACACTTTATATCTTCTTTTGTCCATTTGAAAGAAATATCCAACAGGCCAAATTTTAAACAGTAAATAGTAAATCTAAATCCAAGCTGTTAATTCACAGTGGGAATCATCAAAATGCCAGAACACTTGCAACATTTGGGCTTTAATAATTCTATTTCTCAGAGGAATTCCTTAAAAGTGGACGATTATTATAGATCAAAACATGTAAACTTACTTCAGATGTTCACCAAATGTAGTAGTTATTCGATAGATGGCAGTTTTCAGTGATGCTCTGAATGCAAATCGTAACGTCTTATAGGAAGTGTCCACAAGGCTTCCTGATATCCGGGGAGGTTTGCTGGAAGCGTGAGGAAGCTTAAAGTACTTGTCAACTGCCTAGATCAAGAAAGAAGGAAAATACATTAGTTCAAATTATTGAGAAAGCCAACTTGGCCCAATAAGTAGTATTTTATTTTAAATACATAGACCCAGACAGATATACACATATACGTAAACATGTGCTCTTACAGTGAATCAGTCACAAAAAACCAAACACTGGAGAGTCTCAGCTACTTTAGCAGTTAAGAGCAAAAGTCCAGACCTGTGCTTTAAACAACTGCTGTAACCCAACAGCCTTGAAAATGCAAAGCTTGGAAGTAAAACCCTAGTACCCTACTGTTCTTATATGGGTAACAGGCAGCAAAGTCTTTATTATGGCTCTCGGCAAAAAAAAAAAATTAAACTTTACATAAAGTTATTTACTAAACTATCTTTCTTTTTAATTCTAGATGATAAGGCATCTATGGGCAAGAGTAAATGGGGCCAAAGTGAAAATTCACAAGTGAAACTGATTCTATTTATAGTTGTATTCATAGAAATAAAGAATTAAATTCGGGCCGAGGATTTAGTTCAGTGGTTTCGCTGCCTGCTGTGCAAGTGCAAGGATCAGAGTTCGATCCCCGGTACCCAAAAAAAAAAAAAAGAATTAAGTTCAATCCCCAGTACCAAAAAAAAAAAAAAAGAAAACAAAGAATTAAAAACACCCCTTAAAGGCCTCAGGCAATGTTAATTTTTAAATGAAATAGCTACACTAAAGGGAGAAGTAAAAGTAAAGTATAAGTGTTAGTCTATTTTGGCAAGGTAATATCTAAAGCCACAAGAAAAAAACAGTACAAGCATATTATTTACAGTTATGGATATAATCAGCACAAAACTAAAAACAAAAATAGTTAAAATGATTTCTGCCACGATGTTTATAATTTCAAGAGCTCTTTTACATCATGAGTGTTTTTATTTTAGCATCTGAATATGCTGCTATTTCTAAGAATTTTGATGATAGCTTTTTTGTTTTCTACCGTTTCTTTCAAGCTGTTTGTTTCCTTTTGTTTCCTTTGGTCTCCAACTTCTGTGTTAAAGACTTTCCTCAGGAATCTAGTGACCCTGCTCATCACTGCAAGAAGGATCTCCAACAGCTCTGAGCACACGGCTGGGGATTGACAACAGGCTTCATTGTAGGTGTCCTGTATGGCCTTGTCAGGGTGAACTCCTAACATGTTCACTTCAGATCTTTTTTTCTTGGGCTGGTCAGAGTTCCCAGAGAAGGGCCTCCTGGCATCCTGCTGGAGGGAGAACTCATTCCTACCGCGTGGAACAGCTCACACAGCCCAGTCCACAGGAAGATAAAGCTGGAGTGCAGGAGGAGCGATTAGCAGCACAGGATCTAGGGACCTGTTTTTCAAACCTCTCACCCAAAAGTTATTTTGGTCCCTGACCCTTCACCCTTAGTTCCAGAGGTACCCAGGGCTTTTCCCATCTCCAACTTGGGATTTGCCTCTGGGATCTGCTAAATGAGTCATCTCAACCATCTGCTCTCCAGCTTCAAAAATGTTGCTGCTGTTGGTCCTTCTCCTATTTACAGATTTATGTATTTTAATAGTCTTTTCACTGAAGTTCAGTAGAGTTTTTTGGGAAGGAATAATATTTGATGGATGTGTTCATTATGTCATGTGACCTTCAAGTCTAATCATTTGTTCTTTCACAGCAATTACTTGTAAGAGAGTTTCCCAATACTAAGACATACTTGAGATAATTTTAGGCAGAATGGGAGGTAGTATACAGTAAAATACTTAGGCAATATTAAATAACACTGAATCATAATGGAAAAGTTATTTTCTTGTATGCCTTCTGGTTAACTCTCAGCATACCATGAAAAAGTCATCATTTACCGACTTTGTCCAATGTACCTTTTTTTTCCTTCTGGTACTGAGGATTGAACCTAAGATCTTTGCACTGAGCTACAACCCTGACCCTTTTTATATTTCTGAGACAGGGTCTTGCTAAATTGCTAAACTGCCCAAGTAGGGCTTGAACTTGCAATCCTCCTGCCTCAGCCTCCAAGAATGATGGGATAACAGGTCTGTGCCACCACACTTGGCTCCAATGTACCTTCTTAAATGTTTACAGCCTAGTTATTTTACCATTGGATTTGATCCCTTGTACCACACACAAAGTTATTTACAAAACATTTACATAAGAATGACAAGATAATATAAAATAAGTTTATAGAAATTTAATTAAATAAGAATATAAACACAGCAAACTCAAATTCTCAATCTCTATTGTTCAGGTTTTGTTTTGTTTTTGGTACCAGGGACTGAACTTGGGACCTTGCACTTTCAAGGCAGGCAGCGGAACCACTGAGCTAAATCCCTAGCTCCTGTTCAGGTTTTGAAGATATACACACCTGAAATGACCAATGTCCCTCTGAATGTGACTACCAATCGCTGCCTATCTGTTTTATCAATACTAAAAGGTTCTAACGCAATACTTTTGGTTATTTGCAATTACACCTCAAAATGCAGTATTTTTTAAAACTTTGGACAGTTCCAAATTTTGTTGAGGAAAGAACAGCCATTTCTGGGCCAGGGATTTAGCTCAGTAGTCCCACTGCCTGCCTCGAAAGCACAAGGTCCCGAGTTCGATCCCCAGTACCAAAAAAAAAAAGAATAGCCATTTCCTCTACATTATAATTTCAAAATATTTTCATTCTTAGGTTTATAAATACAAATTCAAAGCCAACCATGGTGGTACATGCCTATAATCCCAGCATTTCGGAGGCTAAAGCAGGAGGATTACCACAAGTTCAAGAGTAGTCTGGGCTACATAGTGAGTTCGAGACTAGGCTGAGCTACATAGTGACACCATGTCTCAAAAAACAAAAACAAAAAAAATCAAATGATCAATCTAGTGACTTTTTTCATTTCAACATTGTCTCCTACCTCCAGCACTTACCCCCTTATAAACCATATAAATTTTGGTGCACAAATATCATAACATATAAGGAATACTCCCATGTGAACTCTCAGCAAAAACAGATACTGTAATTCAAGTTAGACTCACAGTCTGAAAATGTAAGGCAATAAATTTTACAATCATTAAAATCTAGAGCAGTGGTGGCAAACCTGACACACGTGATATTTTTAAGACAAATGTCTTATTAATGTATGAGTTGTTTCTTCTAAACTAAAACCTCAATATTCAGGTTTAATTGTAGTGTTGGCCCTTTGCATTAAGTAAGTGGGTTCTGGGTTGCAGTTTGGGCCCTTGTCTCTAAAAAGTTCACCATCTCTGGTCTAGAACCATGCTGTCCAGTTCACGCAATCAACTGATGCCAAGGCCTATGCACTGAGCTACATTCCCAGCCCTTTTTTTTTTTTTTTGAGACAAGGTCTTGCTAAATTGCTGAACTGCCCAGGCTGGATTCAAACTTGGGATCTTTCTGACCCATCTTCCCAGTGCTGGGATTACAGGTGTATACCACCACAGCTGGCTCTCACTTGGCTTTAAAATACCAAAACGTAGAACTGGTCAAAAAAAGAAATAAAAAAATAAATGAGTTCCAATGGACTCTAAATCAAGAAAGAAAGCCTTGGACCGGGGATTTAACTCAGTGGTGCTGTCGCCTGCCTCACAAGCACAAGGTCCCAAGTTTGATCCCCGGTACCAAAAAAAAAAAGAAAGCAAGCCTCTGTTTGAGCTTAACAGCTTAACAGCTCTCTAACCCTCACTATTCTTTTACAACAAAGGATTAGGAGGCCTCAAGTTCAGGAAACAACAGTATATAGCTAGAATTTAAAATTATTCACTTTCTTACTTTAACTGTTTTAATCCTCAATTTTGATATCCAAAAATTTCTGACACCAAAAATACCTGTGTAACTGCTTTGGTGACAAAAGCTTACTTGGGCTGAAATCATCTGGCAATAAACCTAACCTACCCTAACACATTCTAGTTATAGTTTTGTTCCACTTGATATGCAGTTAGCTGCTCACTGGAGAAAAATCATTTGTGTATCTGATCAGGGAACTGTACCTCAGCTACCACGAGGAATGTGATACATAGTGCATCTTACACACACACAGACACACACACACATTATTTTTTAAATCCAAAGAATCTGAATTCTGAAATGATAGGGTTTGAGATAAGGGACTATCAAATTGTATGTAATTTGTAGCAAGTCAAACCAGTTTTCCTTCTACAATGGCAACAGAATATTTTTCAAATAAATTTGTGTTAAAAATGACTTAAAGCCAGGCACAGTGTCACATGCCTATAATCCCAGTACTCAGGAGGCTGAGGCAGGAAGACTGGCACAAGTTCAAGGCCAGCCTGAATTACAAAGCAAGACCCTGCCTCAAAAAAAAAAGACTTAAATGAAAGTTCTGAGAAATAAAACATGACTAACATGACAAAAGTATGTGGAATGAAACAGTTACAATCAAATTTATGAAGATTGCATATGAATAACATAAATATAAGAAACAATGGTTTATAATAGTCAATCATATGCCCCAAGATTGGAAGAACTAAAAGACATAATCAGCTGTGAGATTAAAAAAGTACCTAACTAGGATGTCAAATAGCTAGTTAAGAATATCCCAAATGATGAAAAGAGAAAGGAGTGACAATTAGTATGAAATACCACTGAATAATACACTCTTTAAGAAAAATTTAAAATTCCAAGGCCTTATACTCTGGCTCTACTAAAAGCCTAAATAAGAGCTACACTTACGAAAACAGGCATTTTTCTCATATTTACATGCAGAAGTACATGAACAAAAACCAAAATACAGATAAAATTCTGATTGCTCTCCTCTGAATTTTTTTTGGTACCAGGGATCGAACTCGGGTCCTTGCGCTTGCACAGCAGGTGGAGAAACCACTGAGCTAAATCCCCAGCCCTCTCCTCTGAATATTTATCTATCACTGCCATTAATAACTGCCCAAGGTACAAAGCTGTGAGATTCCCTGGTCTAACGTAATTAAAACAAAGGTTTACTCCAGAAAGTCAGAATCCAAAGAGAAATATTAAGGACAAGAGCTAGGCTTTGTTGCCGAAAATCATGACTACAGAGCAGAGTTTCTCAGCCTTGCCAATGCTGACATTTTGGACTGGGTAAATCTTGTGTGGGGCTATTTATTACAAACTGTTTAGGGCCAAGTATTTAGCTCAGTGGTTCCGCCACTTGCCTCACAAGCACAGAGTCCCAAATTCGATCCCCGGTACCAACAACAACAAAAAAAACAAACTGTTTAGCAGCATCCCAGTAGCACTCTCCTCGCTGTGACAACCAAGTGTCTCCAGACATTGCTGAATGCTTCCTGGGGGACATTAACCCCTGACTGACCCCTACACTCCATCGATGACAATGATAGCTAAATTTATTGATTGCAATTACTGTGTGTCAGGAAATGAGTTAAATGCTCTATATGCATCATTTCACTTAAATAATAACATAATTTGCTAATGAAGGCACACATGGCAAGCATTTGCTGCGTTTTGTTTAATTACATGTTTGTTTAATAACAGTACCTGCTATTTATCATATACCTAACACCTGCCAAGCACTGTTCTAGACCCTTTACAGACATTATTGATAAGCTTTATAATAACTCTGCAAGATACTACAGGCTTGAACATTCCCAATCCAACAATCAGAAATCCAAAACTTATACTCAAAAGTATAAGCAATGAGCAAAGTCTGTGCAAATATTCCTAAATCCAAAAAAATTCCCAAATCCAAAATACTTTAAGTCCCAAGCACTTCAGATACTCAATTTTTATTTTCACTGTACAGATGAAGACACTTTCAGAAAGTTAGATAAGCCACTCTGCTCAGACATTCAGAAAGCAGTGAAGCCTAGTTGTGAACTGGGCGTCGGTATGGAACTGTCTCCTACACTGCTTGCTTATTGGGTTGACTTCGATTTTTTTTTTTTTTTGAAAAATTCACTCTTTTAATTTAAAAGTTATTTTTTCCTGTATAAAAATTCTCTCAAACAACATAGTAATAATGAAAACAAAATAATAAGAGCTAACATTTACTAGACACTTAATATGGGCCAGGCACCCTCAGTGCATGAGAGATGATCCCTTTCCTCCTTCACAACCCGATAAGGTAGGAACAATTATCATCATCATCCCCATTTTCCAGATGCTGAAACCATGTTTAGAGATTACCATATTAGAAATTACTGTACTAAAACATACATTTTTGCATTTTCTGATTTCTGAAAAGATATATCTTCCAATTAATGGCAACTTAGTTCCAAGGAAATACAGTACATGTCTTTTCCAAGACTGAACAATTAGGACATAGTAGGAATTGGAATACACACACAAGTCAGTCTAACTCTAGGTCTCATACGTTGGCATTTCTGCTGTAAACTCATTCCATCTTAAGAAAGGAGGTGAAGAAATGCATTTCTCTGCCAAGCCCTCTAAAGGTAATCTGATACGGTGGACTGCTAAGGACCTCGTTCCCCATTCTGACTCAGCCGTTCAAGTTCAGGGTAAGAGCATGAATAAACCACACCATAGGCACAGTCTTTCTGAGACTCAATCATGCAAAATAAGCCTTGGTACAAACTCACAGGGTTGTCACAAGTATTTTATAAAGCACTTCTTCTGGAATACTTCACAAATGTTAAGACAAACAGCATAAAATTCTACACAAAAAACAGATTATACCTTTAAACTCCAAAATATCCCCTCCCCTTTTCTTCTAACTCCATATCCTCAAGGAAGCCATCAATGACTTCACATCCCTCTTTCCATCCTCCACTTCCAAGACTACCCTAGATTCACCAGTTATGTCTTCTGACCATGCTGCATTTCTGTACTCTGTGGCCTTAGTACAACTCTGAGTGTGTGAGTTCACTGGGGGCAATGTCTTTTTTCATTTTGTATCTTATCCACAAGCTAACTGCTTGATAATATTTACTGGACAAACAAATCTCCAAATGCCACAAACATAAACTTTGATATTCCAAGCAGATAAAATTTGACCTTAGGGAGAGGGGTTGGGGGGGGGGATTTTTTAAAAATTTGACCTTAGATGATAATGCAAAGAATATGACAGGGCTGATCTGCTGCAACAAGGTGATGCTGCCTTTTCAAAAGACAACCCAGGCATGGTAGTGCATACCTGAAATCCCAGCACGCTGGGAGGCTGAGGCAGAAGCACCATAAGTTTGAGACCACCCCAGGCAACTTAGCAAGACCCTGTCTCAAAAAATTAAAAAAAGGCTGGGAATATAGTTCAGCGCTCTCTGGGTTAAATCCCCAGTAATAGGGGAAAAAAACCAACCAAACAACCAGTATATTTTCTATTATGTATATTGCACCACAATATTTTTAAATTAAAAAACTCTTTGTCACCTTGGTCCTCAACCTTTATAAGGACAACAAAAATATTGTGAATTTCCACAGCACGGTATTTGCTCTTCATCCACTGACAGAGGAAATAACTACCATCAACTCAAGTCAAATGAATTTGTATTTTAATTAACCCAAACAGCAGGTAAAATCTGAGAAATTGGTGCAAAGCTGTTCAAGATTCATGTTTATAATTTAATGCTGACAGTATGTGAGCTGTGGACTCAGGAGCCCCTTGTAACGACTGTGACCTCCCAGCTGGGAGGGCCCACTGCTCTAGGTACCCGCTGCCCTGTTCCTTGCCCTCTGAACGGTCTGAAGAGTGAAAGGCTCCCCTTTCCTTTCACATTCTGCCTTTAATGATTCACAGGGAAATGGCCAACGTTATTGATACTGAGAAGTAAAACAAAAGAACAGAACAATTCCATACAATTGTTCCTTGGTAACAACCAGCAGCTGGTATTGTACAACTTACCTTAAATTACAGAGACACTTAGAATTTATTCTCTTTGCTAAACGTAAGTATCTCTGCTAGATCAAAGAACATAAAGCCAAAAACACATAACAGGACCCCTAAAAATAACACCACAACCACAACCCTGACTCTCAAGTAAAAGGCAGTTTGGGATCATTGTAATCAACTCACCTCATCAGAACTGCCACTCAATTCAGTTTCCAGAACAGAAGCCTTCACTCAGTTAACCAGCACTAAAGCCATCCAGCAGCCACCTAACAAGCACTTAATAATTACCTGTCCCCTCACATGTGTAAATACCAAATAGTTTCTCTAGTGTGAGAAACTGAAAGTGTAAATAAGGACTAAAAGGTTTAACAGATAATGTGAAAAAGGAAGAAAAGGGGCAAAGGGGAGGGGGAAATGGGAGGAGTAGGGGAAAGGAAAGAAGGGAATGGAATTAATATGAGTAAATGAAAAAAAGAAACAAAGTCTTTGTAAATAGGCAGGTATGGAGGGGTTGAAGGGAGGGCAGGGGAAGGGGGAAAAATAAGAAGCAAGAGAGATTATGTAAAGGTGCAAATTTCCAATGATGAATGTAATTATATTGTATACCTAAAATGTACCAATAAAATAATATTAAAAAATAATAATCATAATTACCTGTCCCTTCCTAGGTACCCCATGAGATGCTGGGAATAGAGAAATGAGAAAGTCCATGCCTCTATTCTGACTAATAGGGAAGACAGTGACAGTCAGTTAAGATGATACAGAGTTCAGATGGGGATTACCTATGGAGTCTTTCTCAGAATAATGTTCTTGAATACACATAAGTATTTAGGATTAGAATAGAAATCAATCATACTGACATGTAATTATCAAGATGTTAAATTTGTATCTGGGTGTGGTGGTGCACATCTATAATCCCAGCATTCCGGGAGGCTAGGGCTGGAAGATTGCAAGGTCAAGCCCAGCCCAGCCTAGCCTGGACAGCTCAGTGACTTAGTGAGATTCTGTCTCAAAATAAAAAATTTAAAAAGGGCCAGAGATGTAGCTCAGTGCAAAGGCCCTGGGTTCAGTCACCAATACTATAATCAGTCAGTCAGTTAATTTGTGATAGAGTATGTGCTTTTAAATTATTGCATTAAACAGCAAGGTCAGTCAGTCTAATAACTCATCATTTTGAAGTAGTAAAAAGATGAATGGTAATTGAAGGTAAGTGTAATGATAATAAAGTGATATGAAAATATTGGTGATCTCTATTGGTCATGAAGTCAAAGAAACTGCTAATGTTACCTACTATGATTATTACTTACATTCATGAATAAAACATGCTGAACTTTAATTTAGAGGTTAATGAAGATAAACATGTAATTTTTATTCCATACCCCCTGATTTTTACCCCAAGATTTGTGGGCCCAGTGTGACGGCCCTTGCAGCTAGCCCAGTCCACTCATGCCCTTGCTGCTCCTGTACAATTTCTTGTATCTTACCAATTGTTTCTGTTCTTTTCCCCATGTTCTTTGTCTTTAAGTTCTCTCCTGGCTAATGTCTTCCCTTTGCAGAGTAGACCTTCTAATCTGTCATTTCAACAGCTTTGCTAATTCTGTTAACTCCCTTGTCTTCATGGTGTACAGCCGTGCCCATATGGCAAGACTCTCCCTATATCCACCCTAACCCAGTCCATTCTTTTATTCATCCTTCCTACCCTGGCTTTATTTTAGGCTCTTGGCATTCCTGTCCTGAGTTATTACTGCAACCTTTGCCCTCACTGAACTGATGATCCTTCATGCTCTGCTGTCCTTCCTATGAGCCCTCTGCTCCAACACCCCATGGACTGTTAGTCCCCCAGCACTCTCCAGTATACCTTATTTTCTTAGTGTAACTGACTCTACGTGATGCCTGTTCCTCCTCCTCCTCCTAGAACATACTTTGGGGTCCTCTATATGGGAGTGTGCTGTCACCAGACTCCCAGATCTTTACTAGAAAACCACTTAAGGACTGTGACTTAGAGGGTAGACTCCTGAAGTTGCAAGCTTCAGAGATAGTGTTCAACTGATACAGAGGTAATAGTGGTGGGTGGAGGGTATACAAATATGTAGCGACAAGGAAAAGTCAAACAAGCGTGCAGCCACGGTGTGGAATGCGCCATCCAGGTAAATCCTGAATTGCTCATTACAATCAACCTCAGAATGTGGGGACAGAAGAAAGACTTGGAGGCGGTTTGCACAAGCTTATGACTGTGGAGTATGAAGAAAGGGCAACTATGATGTAGGACAGGAAAAACAGACATCACAAGTCTTATGCAAGTAGGGACTTTAATACTCAGAAGTTAAGTACTAGCTCACTTCTTTGATCCTGTGACCCCTTCAAAAGTATTCTCCATCCCAACTCCTCTGTTTCAAAGTAAATAAGGTCTGAACTTTTTTTTTTTTTTTTTAAACAGTACTGGGGATTGAACCTACAGCCTTTACACTGAGCTACACCCTCATCTCTTTTTATTTTGAGATAGAGTCTTGCTAAGTTGTCAAGCTCCCCAGGCTGGGTTATAACTTGTAATCCTGCTCCCTCAGCCTCCCAGAGTACTAGAATTACAGGCATGTGCCACCATGCCTGGTGAGGCCTGACTTTTTAACAAATATGTAATTATTGCCTTCTTACCCAAGGGTAGGAATGAAAACCATCAAATAGACTGTTTTTCTTCCAGCCAACTATGAAGAATTAGAGTTTTGACACTGGGAGACATAAGAACAGTCATTTTGGTGAAGAATATTTCTAAGGCAGTATGATCTTTGTGAAATCAATTCAGTGAGTTTCAACAAGACCTGCCCCCACCTCAAATGGGATCAAACCCAAGGGTACTCTACCACTGAGCTATATTCCTAGTCCTTTTTATTTTTAATTTTGAGACAGGGTGTCACTAAGGGGATACCTGAATTTGGGATCCTCCCAAATGCTGAGATTAGACACCCCCCCTCCCCGCTGATCCAAAAAATTCCAAGAATCATTCTTTCCCAAGAAAGAATCCTATGCAAGTGTTAGGGGTGGGGATGGGTAGAGGACATCACAGGATAAGATGGAAGACAAGCTCAGGAAGAGCAAGGAAAGGGGATCTGCAGCTTTTCCTAAGGCCTACTACACTGTTAATGCCCTATGATCAGACAAGGTGTAATTCCCAGTCTGCCACCCATGAGACTTAAGACTTGAGGTAAATCACTGAACTACACACTCTCCTTCATCAGTAGAGTAGGACTAAATTATCTCCACTTTGCTTACTTCACAAGACTAATGAGGATCTCCTTATGAAGACCCAAGTCACACCCAAGTTATGGCTGCCTTGTTGTACAGCTAGATAAGCCAAACATTAAGAGAAACACTTGACAGTTTCTTTGGAGAAAGGTCGCCCAGAAAAAGTACAAATAATAAAATTAATGGGCCAGGGATGTAGCTCAGTGGTACCACACCTGTCTGGCAAGCACAAGGTCCTGAGTTCAAGTCCTAATACTGGAAAGAAAATAATAATAATAAAACTACACATGTGGACATATGTGTCTCAAGTAACATACATGATGTGAAAGTAAGCAAAAACAATACGGGAAGCCAAAAAAAAATTACTGGTTTTGATAAGTAAGATTTTCTAAGAGGTATAAAAGAACTGTTTTGAAGAAAAGAAGTATAGAGCATGTTTTTCCTCATATCTTAAACACCTTCCTAAGGCCCAAACATGCTCCGAGTGGTATTCTTCAAGCTAATTCAACAACATCTCCTACAGAAAGCAAATTGTGCTCTTCAACCTCTATGTCTCAATGTTTCA